>NC_142698.1:21785800-21955443 GCF_029339155.1 Prunus mume
CCACCATTAAGCAAACATCTAGAATGAAATGTTCACGTTAAAAATCCAATGAAAACCCAAGTCATAACATCTAGTTGCTGGCTTTGAATCCATCATGATCAAATGCATAAAAAACAAAATTTGGAAACAATCAGTTCTAATTGTGATCACTTAGATAGAACATATAATGGGGATGGATTTGGTGGGACTAAATCCATCCTCATTAAACTTTGGCATTGAAAGTTTAGGGTACAGAACTCGTCACCGGGGACGGGAGGCAGGAAGAGCTGGAATGCTGGATAGAAGAGCTAGCTATTCCCTTTCATTATATATATATATATATATATATATATAGAGAGAGAGAGAGAGAGAGAGAGAGAGAGAGAGAGAGAGAGAGAGAGAGAGATGGTACAATAGCACTCGTGTTCTGCTTATTTTATGGTCGATTGTGCAATTCATCCCATGACATTGTTACCAAATTGAAGATACTCATGCTATATATTTTAAGTAAAATATAGGTGCTTATGGGGTTTGTGATCCGGTGGTGGGGAGACAATGCATAAACATCGCTGATATAGTTTTTGGATCCAGATCGAAATCACGTTGTGACTGATTTAGCTGTGAAGAGGATGAGTTGCTCTTGCCTCCCGAACCGTGTGATATATATTGAGCAGATGCCAAAGGGAAGGAAAGAAAACTGAAACACCAAATTGAACATTCAACTGCAAAGTACAAGACCTTTCTCTTTTCCAAGATTTGCATGATTGGGTTGAGAAGTTTCTTCTATTGCCACACTCTCAGCAAACCTTATCCCAGGCTTGCGGAGACAAATGGATCAATGATACTGAGTTCAACTATGGATCCTTCTTGCACAAGATTCTGTCCATTGGCTGACCAGACAATGGTTTTTTCTGGTATTTTGTTAAACCAAATGGATATTATAAAGCCACCCTCTTTACCAACTCTTTGGAAACCGGAAGAAAATTCGCCAGATGGTGATGGCCAGACAAAGCTGTCATCCAAAGCAGTGAGGGATGAGCCCAAGGGTATTTTGTGGTCAGTTTGAGAAGTGGTGAAAAATGGCATATGTAGAAGGATAAGTAGAAAGTGTTGGCGTGACTTGTGGACTATTGACTTACTTTCCTTACACACCAAGAATTCCTATTATAATTGTAATTGATTTACTTTAATTCCTTATTTCTTACTGTAAATAGAAATATGAATTTATTATTTACTTGGTCATTAAGGCTTTGGTGTATTATAAATATGACCTCCTACAAGGAGAGGAATACACAGAAAATTCCTACAAACAAATATTATCACATAATTCTCATATTTTAGCATAGTATCAGAGCGGTGATCTTGGGATTGCTGACTCTAGATTCTAAATCCTAGCCACCACCATGGGGGAGGATGACTCTCCTGATCCTCATGGCAATAGCACCACTACTTCCTCCTCTCATTCTCAACCAACTATAGCCGAGTTGAGTGTCCAAATGGCTCAACTTTTGAAGATGCAGACTCAAACCTCGAACCTAGTCTTAAATCAGGATCCTACCAAGATGACCTCAAACTTACTAAGACAGCAACCCCAAACTCGACTCAGACGATGAACCCGAACCCGACTCAGACAACGACCCCAAACCCAACTTAGATGACGATCCTAACAACGATTACCTATGAACCTTTCGTTGCACATATCGACATCAAGTTGGATGGCACCAACTATGCCCTATGTTCCCCAAGTTGTCGAGATGTATATATCTGGCAAAGACAAATGTAGTTATATTAATGGCGATCTTCCACAACCTCCTACAACTGCTCCAATGTTTCCCCCTTGGCACACCGAGAACTCCATCGTGAAAGTATGGCTCATCAATTATCTGGAGCAAAGCTTGATTGGCAATTTCATTCGCTTTCCAATAGTAAAAGTAGTGTGGGATGCAATTGCCACGACTTTCTATGATGGCACTGAAACCTCTCAGGTGTATGATCTGAAACGACAAGTCTCCCGTAAGGGACAAGCTAGTGGCTCAATTGAAACCTATTGCAATATTCTCCAAAGTTCATAGAGAGAGATTGATTTCCGTCGACCAAATATGATGAAGTATGAATGTGATATCCAATGCTATAATGATATTTAGCAGGAAGATTAAGTTTACATATTTTTGGATGGCCTTGATGATCGTCTTGATAAGGCCTGAAGCGATGTTCTTCTCGTGACTCCACTCCCCACCGTGGACCAAGCTTATGCCTATGTCCACCGTGAAGATGTTCGACAAGCTGTGATGATGGGTTCATCCACACCCACTAGCGCTGGCTTAGCAGCCAAGAATGCTCCTTCAAATCCAGTCATATGCTACTGATGTTGGTGCACCACCTCCCAAAACCATCCCACCCTCCCGTCCCAAGTTTCCATTTGATGGAAGTGCTTGCACTCACTGTGGCAACCCTAAACATACCCGCGACACCTGCTTTAAATTGAATGATTATCCTAAATGGTGGGAGGAACTCCAAGCTTGCAAGCTCAGAGAAACTACCATTAGTTCCTGCTGTGCTGCTCTTGTCTCTACCGAACCTCAAATTGTTTCTCAATTGTTATGCATTGATAAATCTATTAGATATAAATTACCTTCCAGGCAAAAGGATGGGAAGCCACCAAACTGTTATTTACCTGATATTGGCAAGACATCCAAGTATCCAATTGTAATCATGTATCCACTGAGAAGCTGTTTGAACCACTCAAGGCTTTTGTGCATTAGTTGTCTACTATCCATATTCCAACCAAGGTTTCTAAAGCATTGAAAGATCCTAAGTGGATCCAAGCTATAAAAGAGGAGATGAAAGCTCTTGAGAAAAATTAGACTTGGACACTAGAGACTATACAACAAGGAAAAAGGATTGTCGGATGTAGATGAGTGTTTACTATAAAACACAATGCTAATGGATCTATCAAAGGATACAAGGTAAGACTTGTGACAATAGGGTACACACAGACCTATGGTATAAACCATGAAGAAACCTTTGCACCAATTACAAAATTGAACACCATCAGAGTCTTATTGTCCCTTGTAGCTAATTTGGATTGGTCATTACACCAATTTGATGTAAATAATGCTTTCTTGCATAGTGAACTCGCAGAGGAGGTGTATATGGGCATTCCTCTTGGATATAATACTACTCAAACTGGAAAAGTATATAGATTACAAAAGGCATTGTACATATTGAAACAGTCACCACGCGCATGGTTTGGACGGTTCACCATGGCAATGAAGAACAATGGTTTCAAACATAGTAACTCAGATCATATTCTATTCTTGAAACATCATAAAAGGAACGGAACAGCTTTATTAATCTATGTTGATGATATGATTATTACTGTGAATGTTAAACATGAAATATCTCAACTACAAGACTATTTGTCTATTGAGTTTAAGATGAAGGATCTAGGTGGACTCAAGTATTTCTTGGGGATTGAGGTAGCCTGATCACAGAGAAATATGTCTTGGACTTGTTGACAGACAGAGAAATGCTAGATTGCAAACCTGTGGACACCCATATTGTTCAGAATCATCATTTTGGAGAATACTCGGATCAAGTTCCAACTAACAAAGAAATATACCGAAGGACCAAACATTGCTTATGCAGTGAGTGTTGTAAGTCAATTTATGCATTTTTCAAGTAAAGACCACATGAATGCAGTTCTTCGGATACTTAGATATTTGAAGTCTGCACCTGAAAAAGGACTTATGTTCTCAAAACATGGTCATCTGAATATTGATGGTTATTCAAATGCAGATTGGGCAAATAATGTAATAGATAGAAAATTCGCATCGGGTTACTTCACATTCGTGGGAGGTAATTTGATGACATGGAGGAGCAAGAAACATAAGGTAATAGCTTTATCCACTGCATAAGCCAAGTTCAGAGGCATGACTAAATGGATTTGTGAGCTCCTTTGGTTAAGGAAGTTGCTTACTGAACTTGGATATAAACCTACATCTACAATGAATCTCTTTTGTGACAGCAAGGCTGCTATAACTATTACACATAATCCGGTTCAACATGATCGCACTAAACATGTTGAGTTGGATCAACACTTCATGAAATAGAAGCTTGAGGTTCAAGTAATTCAGTTTCCTTTCGTATAATCTAAGGATCAATTGATAGATATTTTGACAAAAGCGATTTCCACAATTCACTGGATCAGTTGGGCATTGGCCACATCTATGCACCAACTTGAGGGGGAGTGTTGGCGTGACCTGTGGGCCATTGACTTATCTTCCTTACACACCAAAGATTCCTATTATAATTGTAATTGATTTATTACTTTAATTCCAGATTTCCTATAGTAAATAGAAATAAGTAATTTATTATTTACTTGGCCACTAAGGCTCTTATGTATTATAAATATGACCTTCTACAAGGAGATTAGTACACAAAAAATTCCTACAAACAAATATTCTCTCATAATTCTCATATTTTAGCAAAAAGCACAAGGCATATGGTAGTTCAAAAGCCATGGCACCAAGTTACATGAGCTAACAGTGAAACAATCTATGTGAACATCAAATTTTACATTACCATTGTTTAATCTTCTGCTTAAAATCATCGAATCATATCCATTAAAGTCATCGACAATCATCGACTCAAATCATTTCTATAATTTTTCATGTCTTCTATTGTTCTTCTTTTCTGACCAATGAAAATTTTTAGTAGGACAGCTTGACTTCCAGTGTCATTGTATGAGGCAATTGATGCTTTGGTCGGCATCTTGAGAAACTCTTTCATTAAATAATCTTAAATGCTTTGGTGCAAGCAGTTAGGCATGCCCTTGTTAAACTTCTTCATACAATGACCTTTGTCACTACTATTGGCTTGTTTGCGTTCTACAAGATGCATTCAAAAATGTTTTTTGTGGGTAATTGAAAGCATAAAAGTCAAACTTGTGCCATTAAAAACTCTGAGCTAAATTGAGAACTAGGGTTTGAACTTTGATCCACATTAAAAAAAATTGGTGGTGCCATAATAATAAGAAGAGGATTATAAAGAAAAAAAAAAGTATTGCTTATAAAATTAGTCTAGACAGCCACCATGAATTCAAGTTGCCTTTGAAGCATATTTTTGAGATGGGGTAATGAATGAGGTTCATCATGCAGACCAATATTATGCTGCTTAACTTTGTGGGTTCCATTCCATGGCTTGAAATTTACTGTCTAACTTCCTAAGCATAAGCATATCAAAATTACTTGGCAATTGGCATGATTAGTTGGGTGCTTGAGCAAGAAAAACAAAAGAAACTATCTATGCCATGACTCATGAACGTAATTTAAAGACAAAGAAGAGACCATGTTCGTCTGAAGTTGGAAAGTCCTTTGCAGATGTGAGTTAGATCAGTTAGTGAAAGACAGCGTGTCCGCTCTCCCATGCACCATATTCAATTTCCCTCATCGTATATTAAAGTAGTTAGAATATTGTTTTGTAAAAATAAAAGTTTGAAAGCCCAAAGTGAAACACACCGGGCTGGTTTGATTGTTCATTGAATGAAGCCCATCCTTAATGTTCAATCCACACTCGAATACTTGACCCGCCAACTCAAAAATTGAAAAGGAGTAAAAATATTCCGTTGCCGCTAGAATAAACCAATTTTATTGGTCCACTTACAGTGCACACGGATCGCTATCCCTAACAACCTACAACAAATAATATCCACCGTTGATAACAATATGAATCAACGCTCCATATCCACCGATCCAAAACTTTCAAAATTTGACCAAAATTTCAAACCCGCCGCTTCTCCACTCTCTCACTCTATAAATAAATCTCATCAAAACCTCTCTAATTCACAAATTCATATCGGCCTCCTTTTTCTCTCATCTTCTCGCTAACCAAACACCCAAATCCTTCCATCTTTCACATCAAGACCAACTCCAAATGGCTCGTACTAAGCAGACTGCCCGTAAGTCGACCGGAGGCAAAGCGCCACGCAAGCAGCTGGCCACGAAGGCTGCCCGCAAGTCAGCCCCGGCGACCGGAGGGGTGAAGAAGCCTCACCGTTTCAGGCCAGGAACTGTGGCTCTGAGAGAGATCAGAAAGTACCAGAAGAGCACTGAGCTCCTGATCCGCAAGCTTCCATTTCAAAGGCTTGTGAGGGAGATCGCTCAGGATTTCAAGACCGATCTCCGGTTCCAGAGCAGCGCCGTGGCGGCGCTGCAGGAGGCGGCGGAGGCCTACTTGGTGGGTCTGTTCGAGGACACCAATCTCTGCGCCATTCATGCCAAGAGAGTCACCATTATGCCCAAGGACATCCAGCTCGCTCGTCGGATCAGGGGCGAGAGGGCTTGAGGAGATTCAGAGAGCAATTTAGAAATTATCTAGTCTATGATGTTTAAACGGCATGTAGTTAGTTGTAGATGTTTGCTTTATGCCTTAGTCTTTGTTTTGGCTTGTGCTGAGACGACAAGTAGTTGAACCATTCAGTTGGGTTTGTGTAATGCGGGGGCGTAATATGGATTTGAAATCTAATGGCTAGTTGGATTTGTGTTGATATTGCTGGGTTCTTGTTTCGATTGTCATTTGTCTTTGCATTTCCTATTTAAATCTCTGCTTGTATTGTCAAATTGATATTGCATATATGATTACGTTTTTGGCTTAAACTTGTCAAAATGTGGCCAAATTTTTTGTTATGCAAAAATAGAAAAAGGGTTCATTTTCACTCAAATTGGGATTATTATTGGGTTTGCGTTGGATGACATGAAATGTAGATGGGCCTGAACCCACAAATAACCCCAAAAAAATTGACCTTTCTGAGCATACAAGTCGTTGAAATGTTATAATGAGGGGTTGTGAGTGAGGCGGAAATGCTATAACAAGGAGTTGTGGGTGAGGGGTTCAATCTCACTACACAAGAGAGAATATTGAACTTGAACTTTTTTAATGATTGAATGGTTAGTTTAAACTTTTCATTGAACCCGTCACCAAAATTTGCTTCATTATGGAAGCTCCTGTTGGTGAGGGAGTTTTAATAAGGGGTCCCAACCAAGGGAGCGGATCCGTTGTCCCTAATTTGGTGCCTCATGTCCCTTCTTTAAATGTTTGAGTGTCCTATCACTTAACCCTAATATAACAGTGTTAACTTAATAAAATAAAAAACTAAAAATTGAAAAACAAAATAACAATAAATCATAGCAGCCAATGTTACCAAATGCCTCCGCCCAGCAAACACCAACAGTCCACTCCAACCTCTTTTTTAACCTTGGGAGCCTCACGAGCAAAGATAACCGGCATTTTGGGATATGAGGTTAAAGCTCGTCATCAATCAGCATTAAGAACTCCAACCTGGCAGCCACCCACTCCAACCTCTGTTTATGTATCTGTCTCTTTCTCTCCATCCCTCCCTCCCTCCTCTATATATCGTTCTTTTCTCTGCCAATCTTTATTTTTTGTTTCAATTTGATTTTTGGGTTTGGTTTTGTTATTTTTGCATGTGTTTACAATGAAAGGGACTGCTCACATGTGTATGATTTCGGGAAAGGGTGGTTGATTTTTATTGGTAGCAGAGCTTTAACCCACTACTAGATCGTGAACCTAGGGCGGCTTATGTTGGGTGGCTGGTCTAAGGTAGGGTAAGAAAGGGAGGTTGCCGCCAGTGGGATGGGGTGATTGGGGTGGTTGACTGTTGGTGTTTGCTGGGCGGAGGGACTTGGTAACAGTGGTTGTTATGATTTATTGATATTTTGTTTTTCAATTTTTAGTTTTTTATTTTATTAAGTTAACACTGTTATATTAGGGTTAAGTGATAGGACACTTGTCAAACATTTAAAGAAGGGCATGAAGGGCAGGTGGGGACAGCGGATCCGCTCCCCCCAACCAAAGAGAGAAAATATTAGACTTTAAAGCATTTGGGAAAGGCCCAAAACAAACAAAACTTAAGGCCCATATATTTGTGAAATTTTTCGCTATTTTTTTTATTTTTATTCAAACCCTATGGGAAGTTGATTACATCGTTTAATTAATTTTTAGAAACCAAAAATAAATAAATTCGTGAATCCCCCTAGTAGAATTGTCATGTCAAGTGAAACACAAAATTAAAAATAAAACAATAAAGGGAAAAAAGAAAAAAGAGATACGTTTGTAATCTGCCAGACGAGACATGTTAATTTTGATGTGGGTTATATGGTAAAACACCCAAGGTTGTTGGTGTGTCATACGGCAAATGCCAAATAGGAAACTTACCAATTACACCACGATTTTAAACCCTTCTTGAAAATGAATCTTAGCCGTATAAAATCCAACGGTCCGGATTTCAAATAAGAAAATATGACCGTTGGGGTTGAAATTTCGACCGTTGGGGCTAACGTCGGTTCGGGAGCTTCAAATAGTGCCCTTTGCTTTACTATTAGACTCATGAAACAAGAAACGCAAAGCGCAGAGCAAACAGAGAAATAGAGAGATAAAAGAAGGAAAGGAGACTTTCCTTGGGGTGAATTTATTGGATCCAGAAACCCTACAAGGCTACAGATCTCAGCAAACCATGGAGCACGCTAGAGCAGCAGTTCTTCCACAACAACCCAGAGGTATTCGCCGATCCCACCTCTGATTTTTTAATAGAACAACGATTCTTTCAAATTTCATTTTGGGTTTTGGTACTTTTCTTCGTTTAGCATATTGGGTTTATGTTTCTGCGATAATGCCATGGGTTTTTATAGCATTCATCATTTTTATTTCTGAGATCTTTCGATGTTGTTTTATCTGGGTTTCTCTTGCCCTGATCATTGATGGGTTGGGGTTATTCATCTAGATCAGTGCAAGATTTATTTTTTCCCAAATTTTATTTCATCATTTCAGTTTTTTTTTTTTATAATTTGGATCTGCCCTTTTCTGTTTCTTTCCCTATTTGTAAATTTGGAACGCAGAATTGATTGGGTTGTAGCGATTTCAGATTTCTTTTGGGGGTTTTTTGTATTTTAATTTCTTGATTTCGGCCATTTTCATGTATTTCTTTCATTCAGAAAATCAAGGTTTTTATTTATTTATATGTTCATGTTTGTTTTTCTTATAGGAAATGACAAAGTCAAGAATGAAGCACAGAGAAGGAACCGGCGTGTTCTTGGAGACATTGGTAATAATCTTGAGGCTGGTCGTATTGTTGAAGGGAAGCCCCCTGTTCAGATTTCTCGCCCCATAACTAGGTTTATCTCTCTCTCTCTCTCTCTCTCTCTCACACACACACACACACACACACACACACACACACACGCACAGGCGAAATTACTAACAAGTTGATCTTGACTTGCAGAAGTTTTCATGCACAACTGTTAGCAAAGGCACAACAAGCACAAGCAGAAAAGAATCATGTGGTAATAATCTTGAACCACTGCTTTTTATCCTTTATATAATGAATATCTAGTTTTGAATCTTGAAGTTAATTATACCTGTTCATGGTATTGGGCTTTTTAAATTTGTAGAACCCTGTGCTGCCGGTTGTTGAAGATAAAAAACGAGGTCCTGCCAAGAAGGCAGCAGTGGTAGTAGCGCCCAAGAAGGCAATTGAAAAGCCAAAATCTGAGACTGTGGTTGTTATAAGTTCTGACGAAAGAGTAAAGGATAAACCAGTGAACCAATGCAAGCCAGTAGAAGGGCCTTCAAGGAAGGAAGTCAAGACTCTGACTTCGATCCTCACAGCTCGAAGCAAGGTAAGTTTGTTGATTTTCTAGCATATTGAGAGAGAATTGCTTCCTTTTATTTGTTGGGGTATTGAATTTTTGTTTGCTGCAGGCTATGGCTGGTGGAGTTAACGTCAAGCCAAAGGAAAAGATTGTTGATTTTGATTCTTCTGATGTTAATGATGAATTGGCTGTGGTGGAATACATTGATGACTTGTACCAGTTCTACAAGCTCACTGAAGTATGTTCTTATTCTCTTCCCCCCTCACTTCAAATTTCCCCTTTTCCTATCGCTTCTCTTACTAAAGAAAACTTCCTTGTGCAGGATGACAGCAGAGTTAATGATTACATGGAGTCACAGCCAGACATAAACCCAAAGATGAGATCAATCCTCATAGACTGGTTGGTAGAAGTTCACAGGAAATTTGAACTGATGCCTGAAACCTTCTACCTGACTGTGAACATAATTGATCGATACTTGTCAAAGAAGATCGTTTCTAGGAGGGAACTTCAGCTAGTTGGTATTAGTTCTATGGTTATAGCATCCAAATATGAGGAAATCTGGGCTCCACAGGTAATGTTCTCTTATTCAGTTGTTTTATGAATTATTCATACTTGATTTCAAACTTGTATCTTTTTTAATCTGAAAATGGGTTCTTGATATGCAGGTCAATGACTTTGTTTGCTTATCAGACTATGCATACACTGGTGATCAGATACTTCTGATGGAGAAAGCAATTCTGGGGAAGTTGGAATGGTACCTGACAGTTCCTACCCCATATGTCTTCCTGTCTAGATACATCAAAGCCTCTGTTTCACCTGGTGAAGAGGTACTTATTTCATCATGACAATATAGCCATGCATACTTTAAGGTCTATTTTTAGTGAAGTAACATATACTAATTACTAATTTGATTCTCTTACGTTTGTGTAATGCAGATGAAGAATATGGTTTTCTTTCTAGCTGAGCTTGGAATTATGCATTATCCAACTGCTATTCGGTACTCTCCCTCCCTGATAGCTGCTGCAGCTGTCTATGCTGCACGTTGCACCCTCAACAAAGCTCCTTTCTGGACTGAAACTCTGAAGCACCACACTGGCTACTCTGAAGAACAGTTAAGGTAATGTCTTCTTCTATAAATAAGTTATAACCCTCTTCAGTTATAAATTATAATTAGCATATTTGCAGTCAATATTACTAATTGTGGAGTGTTGTGTTCTTTTGTCATACAACAGGGATTGCGCCAAGCTTCTGGTGGGCTTTCACTTGAAAGCTGCAGAAAGCAACCTTCAAGCAGTTTATCGGAAATTCTCGAAGCCTGAACATGCTGCCGTTGCTCTTTTCACTCCGGCCAAGAGTTTTCAGTCCTCATCTTCTTCTTGAGCTGATTCAAGTGTTGTGTTTATTTTGAGTCTTGTTTACTTTTTGTAGACAAAAGCACCCATATCCCATATGTGCTAGTGGTGTTTTTAGATTGAGTAATGAGTATGAGAAGATTCTAACAACCGTATTGTTCTAAAATACAAACATAGTTACGTTTCTGCTGATTCAGATTGTGTATTAGATAGATAAGATCAGCTGCAGAGGCTAATGGTCCAATTGCTGCAAGCTACTGCTATTCTTTGTATTCTTTGTAAGGAGTTTCTTACTTGGATTTGGATAGAAATCAAAAATATTAATGCATTATTAAACATTGGATTGGAGTAGATGAATACTGAAATAGTAATGTTCCTTCTACTGTATCATTTCTATGTTGCATGAGAGACTTTTGTCTAAAATGAACCAAATGAGAAATGGCTTGAAGTGTGTATGAAAGCAGCAATAATGCAACTTCGCATTACATCCCTTTAATAGTTAATCAAAATCTTGAGAAAGAAGAAATTTATTAAACGAGAATAATACATAGTAAAAATTGAAAATGTTTAAAATAAAAACAAAATACCCACTTTTCCCTGTTTTTCTTACTTTTCATTTTTTTTCTTCTCCCACTTCTGTTTACATAATAAATTTAAAATAGAGCATGACTGTAAAATTGAGGACGAGCTCCTTAAAACATTAACAAAGTTTCAACAAAAAAAGTATAAAATAATATTAAAATAATTTAACATGTGTCAAAACCACATTAGTTGTAAAATAAAATATACAATATGCCTAAAAATAAAATATACCTAAAAATGAAAAAACCACTTAACCCTAATCAAAATCACACAAAATGGTCTTAGGAATGAAAAAATGTGTGGATCCCATCTCAGAATCTGTAATCAGATCAACTAGGTAGGGGTAGTTGATCCAATTCCCATTCCATTTTTCCCTTACTACCTTCCAAAATTACCCTTACCACTTTAAAATAATTACAAAACACCCCAAACCCTATACAAATAAAAACTCACGTCACTTTAATATTATCAAGATTATGCTTAGGTTATTATTATTTGATTTTGTTAAAATATTATTTGAGATTGGTTAGTTTAGCACCACAATATGGAGGAACATGGACATAAAACAATATTGACACTTGTTATGTTCTTCCATCCCATAAAATGAAGAAACCAAACTTTGAAGCCGTTTTGTTTTGTTTTTGAAAAAAATCAATGGTTGTTTATTAATCACCATTGGAAAAAGTAAAATTTTCCCTTTTCACCTTGGTTGCTAGCCTCTACTTGTCTTGTTATGCTTCTTACCACTGTGTCATTTTTTTTTCTTCTATTATATTCCTTATATTTTTATATACTTGTTTTTTCATCACTTGTTATACATTATCTTATATTATTCAATTTGCTTTTTTAAAAGTTATTCAAGTGAAAAATATATATATTTATATGTGCATGGCATCTTAGTAATCAAATTAGTTTAGGTTATGATTCATGAGAGGTAAACAATAACAATGGAAATCAACTCTATTCCTGTGATGATTCCACATGGTTAGTAAACAACTTAATGAGAATGATTCTTCCTATACTGATTCATTACTTTAATGATTCCTAAATTCCCCAATTCCTTACTTCCTCCATTCCTGGTAAGTAAATGGCCCCTTGATGTGCTCCCAAGTGGTCCTAAGTTCAAGCCCCCATGGTACTCGCGTGTGTGAGTGTTCCCTACCCTTCCTAGTTTTGGCAAAAATCAAAATCAAAATCAAAATCTTAAGAACTTGGGGAATTTTTTTTTTACTAAACGCAAATAATATATAATGAAAATTGAAAAAGTTTAAAGTAAAAAAATAAAATAAAAGGAAAAAGAAAAGACCCACTTTCCCTTAAATTTTGAAAAAATGTTTTATTTAATGTAAAAACATATCCCCACGTTAGTTTCCACCACCCCAAAATTTCTTTATTTTCGTTTTTTCCTATTTCTGTTTATAGAATTATATTATATATACCATTTTTTTATATCAAATTATATTAAATATACCTACGAAAATGAAAAAGACCACTTAACCCGTGCGTCAACACATGCTTATAGCCTAGTATGGCAAATGCCAAATAGGAGTAACTAGCCAATTACAACCGTCTTGAAATTCAATCGTAGCCATATGCGAAATCAACGATCGAAATTTCAAATAAAAAAAAAATTTGACCGTTGGAGCCAACGTGGGTTCTCGAGCTTCAAATACTGCCCTTTGCTTTACTTTTAGACTCCCGAAACAAGAAACACAAGCGCAGAGCAAACAGAGAAAGAGGGAGGGAGAAAAGAAGGAGACTTTCTTTGAGGAAGTCATTGAATCCAGAAACCCGAGAAGGCTAGAGATCTCTGCCAACCATGGAGGACGTTAGAGCAATGGTTCTTCCGCAACAACCAAGAGGTATTTACCGATCCCAGCTTCTGATTTTTGAATAGAACAACGATTCTTTTAAATTTCATTTTGGTTTTTAGTACTTTTCTTCCTTTAGCATACTGGGTTTATGTTTCTGGGATAATGTTATGTGGGTTTCTCTTGCCCTGATCATTGGTGGGTTGGGGTTATTATTCCATCATTTCAATTATTTGTTTTCTTTTTCTTAAATTTGGAACGTAGAATTTATTGGGTTTCTGGTTGTTGGGTTTACTGTTTGTCCTTTTCATTTTTCCTGCTATGATTCTTTATGGTTTGGGTTCAGTCAGTGCCAACTGGGTTTCTCTTATTTGATCGATTGCAGTTATCTCTTGTGGTTGTAGCGATTTCAGATTTTTTTGGGGCGGTTCTTTGTATTTTAATTTTTTTATTTCGTCCTTTTCATGTATTTCTTTCATTCAGAAAATCAAGTTTTGTTAATTTACATGTTCACGTTTGTTTTTCTCAAAGGGAATGACAAAGTAAAGAATGAAGCACAAAGAAGGAACCGGCGTGTTCTTGGAGACATTGGTAATAATCTTGAGGCTGCTCATCTTGTTGAAGGGAAGCCCCTTGTTCATATTTCTCGCCCTATGACTAGGTTTCTCTCTCTCTCTCTCTCTCTCTCTCTCTCTCTCTCTCTCTAATTTACACGTGCAATTCCTAACAATTTCTTGACTTGCAGAAGCTTTCATGCACAATTGTTAGCCAAGGCACAAGCTAAAGCAGAAAAGAACGGGGTAATAACCTTTTTACCACTTTTTGTCATGAAATTCTAGTTTTGAAACTAGGAGTTTTTATACCTATTTATGTTTTTGGCTCTTTGAATTTGTAGAACCCAGTACTGCCGGTTCTTGAAGATAGGGCAGCTGCTCTTAATAGAAAACGTGGTCCTGCCAAGAAGGCCGCAGTTGCTCCCAAGAAGGCAATTGAAAAGCCAATATCTGAGACTCTGGTGGTTATAAGTTCTGATGATGAAGAAGAAAAAGATAAACAAGTGAACCGATGCAAGCCCGTAGAAGGGCCTTCAAGGAAGGAAGTCAAGACTCTAACTTCAATCCTCACAGCTCGAAGCAAGGTGAGTTTAGACGTTCTTTTCGTATTTGTGATGACTTTTTAACACATTGTGAGAGAAATGCTACCTTTTATTTGTTGGGGTATTAAATTTATGTTTTCTGCAGGCTATGGCTTGTGAAGTTGACATCAAGCCAAAGGAAAAGATTGTTGATTTTGATTCAGCTGATGTTAGTGATGAATTGGCAGTAGTGGAATACATTGATGACTTGTACCAATTCTACAAGCTCACTGAAGTAGGTTCTTATTCTCTCCTCCCCTCACTTCAAATTTCCCCTTTTCTTATCTCATCTTACTAAAGAAAACTTCCTTGTGCAGGATGACAGCAGAGTTCATGATTACATGGAGTCACAGCCAGACATAAACCCAAAGATGAGATCAATCCTCATAGACTGGTTGGTCGAAGTTCACAGGAAATTTGAACTGATGCCTGAAACCTTCTACCTGACTGTGAACATAATTGATCGATACTTGTCAATGAAGATCGTTTCTAGGAGGGAACTTCAGCTAGTTGGTATTAGTTCTATGGTTATAGCATCCAAATATGAGGAAATCTGGGCTCCACAGGTAATGTTCTTATTCAGTTATTTTATGAATTATTCATACTTGATTTCTAACTAGTATCTTTTTTAATCTGAAAATGGGTTCTTGATATGCAGGTCATTGACTTTGTTTGCTTATCAGACTATGCATACACTGGTGATCAGATACTTCTGATGGAGAAAGCAATTCTGGGGAAGTTGGAATGGTACCTGACAGTTCCCACCCCATATGTCTTCCTGTCTAGATACATCAAAGCCTCTGTTTCACCTGGTGAAGAGGTATTTAATTCACCATGATTTGTGATAAATATCGATATTGAATCATACTTTAAGCTTTATTTTTAGTGAAGTAACAAATACTAATGTGATTCTCTTACCTTTTTGTAATGCAGGTGAAGAATATGGTTTTCTTTCTAGCCGAGCTTGGAATTATGCATTATCCAACTACTGTTCGGTACTCCCCATCTCTGATAGCTGCTGCAGCTGTCTATGCTGCACGTTGCACCCTCAACAAAGCTCCTTTGTGGACTGAAACCCTGAAGCACCACACTGGCTACTCTGAAGAACAGTTAAGGTGATGTCTTCTTCTGTATATAACCTTCCTCAGTTATCAATTATATTCGGGTATGTGTAGCTGTGAGTGGGGAAACAGATGTGGTTTATATTTACTAGTTCGATTGTGTTCTTTGTCATACAACAGGGATTGCGCCAAGCTCTTGGTTGGCTTTCATTTGAATGCCGCAGAGAGTAATCTTCAAGCAGTTTATCGGAAGTTCTCAAAGCCTGAACATGTTGCTGTTGCTCGGATCCCTCCTGCCAAAAGTTTTCTGTCCTCGTCTTCTTGAACTGATGAGAGTTTTGTGTTCTTGTTTACTTTTTGTAGACAAAGCATCATTATGCCTGGTTTAGATTCTTGGGTAATCATCCATATGTAATCTTCAAGCAGTTTAGATTGGGTATGAGAAGATTGACCGTGTTGTTTATCTTGATTCTTGGGTCATGTATATCCTTAGCTCTCGGATTTGTCTCTGTCATTTTTTCAACATCCAACAATATAAGCCAATTGTAGTGTTACTATGATGTCAGTTCAAAGTTTAGCCTGTGAGCACCAAAATGGGTGCAATCTTTTTCTTGCTGCAATTTCAATTTAGATCATGCAGTTTCAATTAAGATCATTCAATTTCGATTTAGTCATAAATAAATAAGGTGTGATGGCTGGGAGAAGCACTAGGCCAGTTCAAAGTACAATGCCAATCATTACCAGGAAAGTTATATTGCCTGCTTCAAAACTTTTGAATAGTCTCTCATTATCATAAAGAGTGTTTACTGTTTAAAATTGCATAATATAATGCCACCAAAGGTTGTTGCTCATTCTTTCTCTCTCCTACGCACACATACAAATCGGTGATCCATATCTCTACTTCAAATGTACCAGAAAGTGTGAGATTGTTTTCGTATCATAAATGAATGCTTTTTATGTCATTATGTGAAAATAGATACTGTCACTATTGTCTGTAAGGTTCCTTTAATCTCAGGATACCGTAAAATAACTGAAGCGCACAACCCTAACCCATACACAACATCCAGTTACTACTGTCTACAAGAATCCTGCAATCTCAAAATACCCTAAATTACTGGAGTACAACACAGAACTGTAAACCATATATACAATGTCTGGTTAGACCACCGAAAGCACCTCTAGTCTTCCTCTGGATACATATAAACCATGAGCTGACAAATTGTCACTAAATACATTACTTCAAAGCTCATGAGTGGAAGAGAAAGTTGCTTTGCTCACATTTACTTATATATTCTGAACTGCAAAAACTGTAGGAGGCCCAAGGTTAAGCGCATAGCAGTTGTTTCTTGACCACTCAACATTTCTGCTCACACTGGTCCTGGGCTTCAGTTGGTCACCTTAACATGACTTGTGACTTTGAGAAATCATGAGCAAAGATGAATGCTGAAAGCAATAATCCAAAGTATTAGGCCTTTTTATTGTATGAGGATGTGTGAATTGAAACTCATTGAACCACTGCAAAGTAATGAATGAAGGGTCGGTAGTTCAGACAGCTTCCAACATTCAAGTGAACCATTTTCCTTCACAACCAGCTACCTAAACACAAAAGACCCTTACTTTGCATAAACACAGCTTCACTTAATTTCATTTTTTATATCCCAACAGTTTCACCATAACAACAGCACCTCTATTTGTACATTCCTGGTAAGTGTCAAGCTCCACTATTCGGTCAAAATAGTGAACACTTCTTAATCTTTAAGACCAACCCAAATGGAGAGTCAACAAGGCCACTGGAATTTGCCACACCACAAACCTTTTCAAAGTACTACTCTATTCACATTTAAACCTTTTTCAACCAGGCACTGGTTGGGATTTTGCTTGCACTTAGGTATCTCATGAAACCAAATGCACAGATCTAGCAAGTCCAATATGCATGTGCATTTGTATAATTGAAGTAGAAGCCAGGTCATAGGATTTTAATAGAACCTCAAGGTTGAAAAACATGGATAGAAAAGTAGGTTTTCAAGAATACAAACCCTTGTTCCAGCTATGATGGTACTGTTGAGGGGATGAACTGCACATGCAGTAACTCCTTCAGACAATGGAACAAACCTGTTTTTCTTATCTTGTTTCTTTACCCCAGAAAGACTCTGTATATCCTCTCTACAACATTAAGCAACAAAAGGAACATGTATGTAAACATAAATGCATAGGAAAGTAAACAACTGCATGTTCACACACAGGTGTGCACAGATAACAGGCCAAACTGAAATCAAAGAATTATAGGTGAAGGGGGAAAGGCCATCAAAGTAAATACCACCGCATCCAGAGGGAAATAGTGAATTATAAGTTGGGCATCAGCATAATAAATAATCTACTAAAGGGGGGAGGGGATCCAGACTTGCAGGAGAGCTTTTAAAATACTAAGAAAGTTATGATCTGTTGATTCAGATTATGTATTAGACTTCATGGCTAATCAACATACTGCAAAAGTTCTAAGGAGTTTCTTACTTGTAGTCCACATGGCTAGGAGAGCTTGAATCTGGATAGAAATCCAAAATATGAATTCCATTGTCGGTTGATGATCCAACCACGTAGATCTGCATTAGAAAACATTGGAGTACGATCTCATACAAGTGGCTAGACATTGCAGAATTAAATTGAAGACCAAGAAAATGAAAATATCATAGGATTGTTACAGGTACCATACCAACAAGTTTAATCAACCAAATGAGAAATGACTCAAAGCATGCAAGCAGCAATAATGCAAACTTTTCAATCAATATGTGAAAATGAAATGTGACTTCGCAATACTACCCCATGCATTGACCACTGAGCAGGACCCAGGGATAGAAAAACTCCTCATTAGACATCCATTTTCATCCAACTGACACTAGAATATGAATTTGTCCACAAAAGTGAGGTCAATGACCGTAAACTAATGCAAAATGACTAAACAGGAAACCTGATGCAACGCAGTTTGAAATATAAAACAAAACATTCTCCCTTACCGAATTTATTGGCAGCCATGAAGGTTTTCTCAAATATAACAGATCAGCTGACACGCCAGGATCATTTCTACTTCCTCAAAATGAACAGGATAGAAATAGATAAATTAAACACAAGGTGCTAATGTTTCCAATGTTAACGCAGCAAATTGAATGCACAGAACATTACTTACAACCAAGCAGGTGGAGGACAATGAATATGTGTAACTTCAAAATTGTAAACATCCAATACACCTGACCTACATTAAACAAGGTATTAATTCATCATCAGTGTTGTCGCAATAAAATTCAATGATAAAGCATTCAGTTTATTAGATTAGCATCTTCCATAGACAATTAGGCATGATCTTCACAATTATTTGTGAGACTTCTTTTGATTCCAATAAAAAGATACAATAAACATAATGATGCCTTGGTGATTTGGCAGCATGCTATAAAGTGACTCCTAATTCTCTGTTCCAGTTTAATCAAAATCCATTTTCATATTCCAGATCAGTTACTGCTGTTCACAAGTCACTTTACCCTCAAAAGAATTGGTATACATCAAGCATGTATTCCTATTGTTTTGTAGGTACATCTCCTTTCGATTGTAGACCAATATCTCTTCTAAATAATATACTTTCTTGAAAGAAAAGTTAGCAAGTGTCAGACAAATGCAGCGGTATATTCTGAACAGTATCCCCAACCCAATCAGCTTGACCTATATGGTTATTAACCTACCCCGTATCGAGTTTTTTACTATTAACGTAACATAGAAACTTAAGAAATGACCACAAAAAAAACGAGGAATAAGATTAATGAACCATTGTTTACCAAAAAAATAAAACAAAGGAATCATGACCTACTGCACAGTGATAACAATACGTACCAACCATCATCAAGATGGAATGCCAATTGGTGCGGGCAAGATGGATCAATATTAATGGAGTGTATTTCCTTAGAAACAATGTCTGATTGTGCCTGAAAAATAATGAGAATATTTGGTAGTGTAAATTGAAATATGCAAACCATGATATTTACGTAACATAGATATAGTACAACAGACCACACTGTCTGCATTACTAATATTAATGTGTTAATGGCTTTTGTCTCCAGTGAAGCAATATGAGAATAGGCACAAATATAGTGTTTACAACTTACAACAAGGTAACATGCATAAAGACAATACTTTGTATGAATTAATACATTTTTTTCCAAAAACGTTGTGTAAATAGTAAACATATTTGATACCTTCAGAGGCCCAATTTTCTCTAACAATGACGATAACTTCAATGAAGTTAGAGGCGGATGACGTATCTATATAAACAAAAACAAAATAATTATTACTATCATTTTTCAAGAACATAAATATACGAATCAAGTTCAATATTTTGTCAAGATTGTCTGGGCATATTAGCCGTGACTGATAGGAAAACTGTTTAGGGTGCTGATGTTTAGTTCTTGTTATTTCTATGAAGCTAGAAAATAAATACATGTAAACAAAATAAGAACCCCTTACTTCTTTATTACTCAGAAGAGCAGAAGACGTTCTTCCACCACGAAGATCCCATATATAAACAAATCCACGCTTTCCAGCTCCAAAAATGATCTGAAAAATGTCGTTAAAATTTCTTTAGAAGATAAAAAAATTTACTCATGGCAAGGAATACACCTAGTAGATTATGGGAACAAAAGCATGAAAATACACCAAAATGTTTCTACTAACTGAAATTCTGGGAGGACATCATCCATGTTTTTAGAAACTAGGACATGAGACACACCATACAAAGTTTATGTTAATGAGTAAATTAAACAAGATGTGCAGAACAAGTAACTAGATATTACAGAGCGCATCTTTCCAAATTCAAGAGCTTTAAATGAGATTTCCCAATATTATTTTCTTATGTACAACTAGTTAGCTTTGGTCTTTCCATGAATCTGTTTCATGTTATATTTGCAGAAAAACTATGAGAAAACGGCTTCATATAAGGCATTAAAGAGTACATCAACACTAGTTCTGATCATTTAGAACCTTCCAATTTCCACTATATGCAACTACTCTGATGATCTACCATTCTGGATCAGCACAATATAAAGAAATTACCATACCCTCCAAATTGATGACTGACTTCTTGGGTTTAAGCAAACATCTTGCCCTTTAACACCATGTTTTTCCTAAAAGATCTTTAACCCATAGATAACTTAATAACTAGGATATAAATTTGAACGATTAATCCTCATTCATAATTATGATCAGTTCTACTTATTGACCCATACTTACATTGCTATTAAATACTAGGTTCTTGACACAAAGAAACAAAGCATGGATACATGTCTTTCCTAATGATGTGCGCATATCTCAACTTCTGATAAATACGTAAAGATAGCAGATTGAACCCAAAAAAAAGTGAATTATTGCAGACCTGATCCTCCGCATTTAATTGTATACTATTAAGGGTGCCACGGGAATCCGTTGTAAGTTCAAGACATGGAAATTTACTCATTCTTCTGTCCCATACATTGATTACACCATATGTATCAGAAGCCAGTATCCTAAAATGACCATAAAATAAAAAGGAAGCCTGCCTTAGAAAGAATATATAACTGATAGAAGCAAGAAATATATTCCAGAAGTCACAAAATGGTCAAACAAGAGGGGGGCGGGTTACTTTAAACCAGCTCTGAATAGTGAAAGCATACAAATTTTCACTATGTAGATTAAAGAAGAGACCTCAACACAACTCACTACTACCCCTAGTGAACTAAAACAACACCTTTTGCAAAGTAGTACACATTATTAAAATGGAAAAGACAGGCATTCCTATAGTGCATGAGAAGTGGAGGAAGGTATGATACTTCAAAATTTGTACATGCACAAATGAACTTATTCAGCATGGTTTTCTGAAGCAGTCTGTTCAAATATTCAATCTCAATTTTAGATTAAAGAGTAAATCACATAAATCTAAAAATGAGTTATTCATAATCATCTCTACCTGTGATTTTAGAAATAAATACATATAAATGAATAAAGGGTAAATCTTTATTTCACCAACCTGGAATCGTCAAGTGAAGTAGCAATATCAGTAAGACCTTTATGAATATTAGACCCAAGAACAGAAACACTAGGTCTTGTTCTTAACACCTGGACCAAAAGGTGAGGAATAATTATCATAATAAGTTAATAACAAAGAGAAAGCCGTACCAATATATAACCAGCATATTATACATAGAATGTCGTACTAATACATACCCAACACACTAGACAGATTTGACAGAAAAACCTAAGATAAAAATGTGATTAAGTTGTCGGTTTGCTACAATCCTTAACCTGTTCGGAACAATTGTTTTTCACTATTAACACTCCTCCTGACATGTGGGTTCTCTCCACCATTAGAGCCCAGCGTACAGAATTTAACTTAACTGAGGGGTTTTGCCATTGTGAAGGGATTCGAACTCAGGATCGCTGTGACTGACACCATGATGAAGTTGTCGGTTAACTACGATTCTCAAAAAATTGAGCTGTTAGGATGTGGGCCAGGAATTGCTCTATACTCAAACAAGATGACAGGTCTCAACAGAAACATATGCTTTAGAGGAGCTCATCAGATATGAAGGTTATAACCTGACTAGAACTGGAAATCTGGAAATTGGGTCCCCTAACTACATTGTCCTCATTTAAATCATGCATGTGTTAAGTACATCTTAAGCAGGTGTTTGTGCGCTTCTAACACTCTAAAGTATTTATTAAGGTGATTTTCACGCTAAAGTAAAATGAATACCCAGAAACAAAACAAAAAATATATATAATAACACGATGGAAAGTTGACATGATGGTATATAATGAGTTCTCATTGGAGCAAATTAGCACATAAATTTCCAAAGAGAGTGCAGCACTAAAAGCATGCGTATGATGAAAGAGAAAGAGAAACTTACCTCGGATGGTTTAGAAGAGATAATACCAATATCAAATATAAGTACTTCATTCCTTTTCATAGATGTGCAAACAACCTATATGAACAAATTAGGCAAATCTTAATGTAAGAGCAAATCAATCCAGGAGAGATAATTAAGCCAATTTAAAACAAATCAACCTTGATTAAGGGTTTCTAAACTAACAGAACAACATACTACAAAATATAAAATACATTTGTTTTCAATTACACAGAATACGAGCATGTACACAGTGGTACTACCAACCCCATTGGTCATTCATATAAAATAGAATTAATAGCCTGAAATTATGCATGCTTAAGCATATCGGAAGGAAAAAAGAATAATCAGCCAGGTTCTATATCTATATAGTTCTTTGGAGTCACAACTGAAAAAATGAAGCAGCCATATTGCCTTTACAATATCTATAACAATCGTATAAATTGTATTGAACTCAGACCTCATCTTGGTTAGCAAGATTCCACCGGACAAAGTCTAGTTGTTGAGGTAAAGAAAGGTGCACCACATGTTTTGTTTCATCTTCCTGCAAGCCTAGCAGGAAAAGACGGGTTAAAAAGCCAAATAAAAATTGTTTTAATGAGCAAAAGAGCCAAGCCTTACTTTACAAGCATGCTTATATAAATTCCATGAGCACTATAACTTTACAAATTAAAATGGTCTTGTTTTTCTTCCTTCATTAAACATTCAGTATAAGCTCAAGGTTTGGCCTGTGTAAATAGAAGAGGTGAACAGCTATAACATCAGTAGCCAAAGTTATGCCCAGGAAAACCTCAAACATGTACGAATGTAAAGGTTTGCACATTAAAATTGTATCCATTAGTTTTGTGCAATGTTATACAAGTTTAGCAGACGATATATGCATCACTCTTGCAATAAACTTGGAAATTATGAACTGATAAAATATATGCCAAAACAAGGAATAACAAGCTGTAGTGAAGGAACTTACGTAGCAAAGGTTCATTACTCTGGCAATAAAGAGTTTCAAAATCATGCACTGTTAGACACCCCGATTTTGTCACAGATACCAGGTATATTCCCTAATATATAGGGGAAAAGAGGAAATGTAAATACAAGAAAAGGAAGTGAAAAGAAAAAGCAACACACACACACGCACACAACATACAAAATAAAACCAAACTAGCAATTGCAACTCGGAATGTATTTACCTTTCTGTCAAAATCAAGTGCAGATATCCCTTGCCTGAAAAAAAATCTGATTGAGCAATCTTTTCTACTACATATGAAACACACAAACAAAAACACAGACACAGAGACACACACACACACACACGTGCATATATATATATATATATATATATATGTATGAGGATAATTACTGACTTTCCAATTGACGGTTGGTCGTACAAAAATGCGCCATTGTCGATCCAATTCAACTACAAAATTAAAATCCCACAAACAAAAAATCAAAATTTCTGGGAAAAAAAAAATATAAAGAAGAAGTAAAGATGATAACAAACAGGGTTTGTAAAATTGCATACATGGGTTTGACACGGTCCACCATTGATGTGGTACAAATGCGGAAATGCCCTCAGCTATATCAAACAGAAAATATATAAATCAATCAAGCAAGGTACTTGTAATGTGTAGCTAACTAATTGGTAAACTCAGTAATGGCAAAACGAATTAATGGGGCACCTCAGAATAGGATTCCATGAGCAACCCAGAGATGGAATGGCGGTAATTGGGATGGAACCTTCCGTTCAATTCGATCAGGCTTCGACTCCATCTGTGCCCAAAACAACAAAGCCCTCAATTTCAAATTGACAATAAAGCATAGAAATTGAGAAGGGTTATCGATTTGCATTTACCTTGGAGGGGGTTTGCTGGGGTTTTGAGACGAGGGCTTCTGAGGAACTAGGTACTTGTCCATCAGAGTGTTCAGAGTGAGAATTAAGGTTTGAGTTTTGGAGCTTAAAGGTCCTTTTTTTTTTTTTTTTGGTGTGGGTTTGCTGTTCCCGCCATTTCGTCTTGTGTGTCACAGTGTATGCTAATTGCGCGCGCTCTCTAATAGGTCGGGTTGCGGGATCGGATCAACCAAATTCATACCCGGGTGGGCATTTTTTTAATATCAAAGACAATTGGTATCAAGTTTATTGTTATTAAGAATTCCTGATGATTAATTATTCCAAAAAAAAACAAATCATGATGATTAAGGGTAAAAGTTATTTTTTCTTTTAGTTTTGTTGGCATTTTATTTTTCTTGATATCATACGAACTCAGGGTTAATATATTGATATCCTCTTTTTTTTATTCTTTTTATTCTAATGAATGAGGAGATTCAAACTTGAGACATCTTTCGACTTTGTAACGAGAAATACTATCAGACTAAAAGTAACTTAGCACATTCAGATTTTCTTTTGATATTATATATTGCTAAATGTCAATAATGTCTAACCATTCCACTAACGGTTTATTTTATGAGATAATTGAAACAAACACCATCCATTTAATGTACTGAGTATGTAGTTGCTCATTTGTTTGGCCTGAAATGTTTACCTATTTTATGCAATTATCATTTAAAAAATAAAGACTGTTAATAGAAAAATGCTTCTAAAACTTTGGTAAAAAACTTGGCATAATCCAAAAGGCCAAATCTCCATGCCTGGTTACACCAACAGTACATATTCTAAAAACATTTGAGCTAAAACCAATAAACATTTGTATGAAATGACTGTTTAATAAAGGAAATTGAAACTCTGTGTGTATATTTTGGTCTCATTACACATCATTGTTGAATTTGCTAACTACCATATGCTCCTCCTTTGTTTGTACCATGACTTTTGAACTATCATATGCTTTATGCTTTCTGATTCTCCTTCTACAGCTGCCATTTTCCACCAAAAACTATTGTGTGGTCAGCCAATGGTAATAATCCAGAGCAAAAAGGATTCAAAATTAAGCTCACTGCAGATGGACAGTTTAGGCTCAATGAGGCTGCAACAGGCAAACAAATATGAGTTGCTGATTCTGCAGGTACTAGAGTTGCCTATGCAGCCATGCTTGACACAGCCAACTGACACAATCTTGCCTACGCAGACTCTAAATCAAGAAGCCATACTCTTCGATATAAGGAAACAAATTACTCAAGAGGGAGATTCCATCTTACCTTGCAACATGATGGGAATTTCGTGCTTCACACGACAAATTTCCCATTGGATGCTCCTAATTCTGCTTGTTGGTCAACTGAAACATTTGATGGTAGCTCTCAGGTCATCTTCAACCAATCTGGCTCTATTTACCTTAGGGCCGGGAATGGGACAATAATTATGATGGTGATGTCCAATACAATTTCAATGCAGGACTTCTACAAGAGAGCAACTCTTGAGTATGATGGAGTTTTTAGATACTATGTGTACCCTAAAAGTACCCGCTCAACTGTGGGAAGGTGGTCCATGGCTTGGTCTACTTTGTCCTATGTGCCTTCAAATATCTGCACCTCACTCGTGGAATATACAGGCGGCGATGCATGTGGATTCAACAGCTTATGTAGACATGATGATGAAGGAACAAGTTGCCAGTGTCCATATGGTTACAGCTATTCTGATCCAAATGATGTGTTGAAAGGATGCAAACAGGACTTTGTCTCACAAAGTTGTGATGAAGCCTCACTAGAAACAGATTCTTTTTATTTTCAAGAGATGCAGAACACAGATTGACCTTATTCTGTGTATGATGAGGATTGGTGCAGGCAGAGTTGCCTGAGTGATTGTTTCTGCGCCATTGCCATTTTCAGGACAAATGAGTGCTGGAAGAAGATATTTCCACTTTCAAACGGGGTGATTGATCCCAGTGTTGGTGGAAAAGCTCTGATCAAAATGAGGAAAGACAATTCTACTTTAACACCTGGGGGCACAGATTCAGAAAAGAAAAATACTTCAACTTTGATCCTCATTGGAGCGCTCTTGAGTAGCTTGGTGTTTACGAACTGTCATAATAAGTAATGTATAAAATTATCTAGAGAATTTAGTACATTTCAATACATGTAATTAGTATATATTGAAGGAAACAGAATTGAATGAGCCTTAGCTAATAAAGGTGTTTAAGATATGTAATGTTGTGGAGTATTCTTACTATGTCTTATTGTTTTAGGACAGCTTCATGGAGGATGTCAAGATGAATTTAATTTCTAAGCAAGAATGGGTACATATGTAATAAAACAAAAATTGCTCACAGAATGTTTGCAAAAATAATCCAAAGTTTGAAAAGCTTCAAACTAAACTAGACCATTTCCTTCTGTGGGTCAAGTATTTGTTCTCATTATATATTCCTGTCTCTGTTTACTGACAGTAAAGTTTACGTTTCCGTATGCTTCTACTTACCCCTAAGATCAGTTCAATTCAAAGATTGTGTCTTGGTTTTTTCGTAGGCAAACTAATCGAAAGTACTAAAAAAAACATATATAAAACAAGCTTTGACACCTCAGACAAAGCAATAGAAACAAGGCTGATTGGATGAAAAAGGCTAAATGCTTTTAATAAGGGCAATAGATAATGTTCTCTAGAAGCCAATTGCAAATTGCAATCCTACTGCAGATGATTAAATTTTTTTTTGGCCGGCCTTCAATTAAGAGACAGTGCAAGAAAATAGAGACTTGTACTGCTTAGTCAATGTCAACGGTACTGAAAACTAATTGAATAACAAAAGAAATTCATGAGAAGCTGCAGTCCTAGTACTACTGAACAAAATAGGCTTCTAACTAAAATGGATTGACGATACTCCTTCACTGAATAACAATGGCAATATATATAGAAATGTAGATATGCTTCTTGGTACCATGGCTTTTGAACTAGCATATGCTTTCTGCTTTCTGCTTATGCAGCTGCCATTTTCAACCATTGCTCAAACAGATGGCAAGAATATATCATTGGGCTCATCCCTTACTGCACTGGACAATAAGTCTTTCTGGGCCTCACCATCTGGGGAATTTGCTTTTGGTTTCCAAGAAATTGGTAAATATGGCTTCTTACTTGCCATCTGGTTTAACAAAGTACCTGAAAGAACTATTGTCTGGTCTGCCAATGGCGATAATCTAGTGCAAAAAGGATCCACAGTTGAACTCACAAGTGCTGGGCAGTTTAGGCTCAATGATATTGCAACAGGCAAACAAATCTGGGTGGCTTCTTCTTATGGTACTGGAGTTGTCTATGCAGCCATGCTTGACACAGGAAACTTCGTGCTGGCCAACCGAAACTCAATCCATTTGTGGGCGAGTTTTGATCAGCCAACTGATACAATCCTACCCACACAGACTCTTAGTCAAAACAGCAGACTTTTCGCTCGCTACACGGCATCAAATTACTCAAGAGGAAGATTCCAGCTTACCTTAGAATCTGATGGGAATCTCAGGTTTTACACAACACTATTCCCATTGGATTCAATTAACTCTCCTTACTGGTCAACCAACATTAAGGACAGTGGCGTTGAGCTGATGTTCAACCAGTCTGGCTCCATTTACCTTACAGCCAGTAACGGAAGCATACTTACAATGGTATCAGACAAAATAGTTTCAATGCAAGATTTCTACCAGAGAGCAACTCTTGACTATGACGGAGTTTTCAGGCACTATGTGCACCCTAAAAGCACTGGCTCAAGTGTCGGGTCATGGAACATGGCTTGGTCCACCTTGTCCTCCAAACCTAAAGATTTATGCATGAGTATTTTTCAAGATAAAGGCGTTGGCGCATGCGGGTTCAACAGCATATGTACACAGGACCAAGGACCAATTTGCCAATGTCCATATGGTTATACCGATATGGATCCAGCTGATGTGTGGAAAGGATGCAAACCGAACTTTGTTCCACAAAGCTGTGGTGAGGCCTCATCATCAGAAGCACATCTTTTTTATTTTGCAGAGATGCAAAATACGAATTGGCCTGTGACTGAATACAACTATTTTCAGCCGGCAACTGAGGATTGGTGCAGGCAGGCTTGCCTAGCTGACTGTTTCTGTGCCGTTGCCAATTACAGAGACGGGCAGTGTTGGCTGAAAGGAAGCCCACTTTTCAATGGGAGGATTGAACCCGGTAGCGGAATAAAAGCTCTGATCAAGGTAAGGAATGAAAGTTCAACCTTGATATCTGGTGACAGAGATTCGAAAAAGAAAGACAATTCAACATTGATCCTTGTTGGATCACTTCTCTTGAGTAGCTCGGGGTTTCTTAACGTCCTCTTACTGCTAATAACCTATCTGCTTGTTTCTCGCATGTATTGTGGAAAAGCAAAGGTTATTCAACCTTACCTGGCCATGAACTTGAAATATTTCACTTATGAAGAGCTAGAAGAAGCTACCAATGGATTCAAGGAAGAACTAGGCCGTGGTGCTTTTGCAACAGTTTTTAAAGGAGTTTTAAAGTCGTCTGATAATGGGAAATATGTTGCTGTCAAAAGATTGGACAATATGGTTAAAGACAATGAGTTGGAATTCAAAGCTGAAATTAGCTCAATTGGCAAAACAAATCACAAAAATTTGGTCCAACTACTAGGATTTTGCAACGAGGGGCAGCACCGAATTCTTGTATATGAGTTTATGAGCAACGGATCTTTAGCGGGCTTCCTTTTTGGAGAGTCAATGCCAAATTGGTACAAAAGAAGGCAAATTGCCTTGGGAATTGCAAGAGGGCTCTTGTATTTACATGAAGACTGCAGCAGCCAAATCGTACATTGTGACATTAAGCCTCAAAACATTCTTCTAGATGACTCTATCGGTGCAAGAATATCTGACTTTGGATTGGCCAAGCTTTTGAAAATGGACCAGACTCACACCACTACTAGAATCAGGGGAACTAAAGGGTATGTGGCCCCTGAATGGTTTAAAAACTTGCCCATCACGCTGAAGGTGGATGTTTACAGCTATGGCATTTTGCTACTGGAGATTCTTTGCTGCAGGAGGAACTTTGAACAACAGGCAGAGGATGAAGATCAAATGATACTAGCTGATTGGGCATATGATTGCTACGAGCAAAAGAAACTGCATCTACTATTCAAGAATGATAACGAGGCAATGGAAGACATGAAGACGATGGAGAAGTATGTGATGATCGCAATATGGTGCATTCAGGAGGATCCATCACTGAGACCGACAACGAAGAAACTCACACTAATGCTTGAAGGAACTGTTGAAGTCTCAATTCCACCAAATCCGTCCTCATTTACAAGTTCAATAATGTAAGTAGTCTGTATTTTGGATCACCAGGCCCCAAGCCATAAACTTAGTGAATCTCAGGTAGCATTGCATCTTCTTCTACTCATTGTGACATCTTAAACCATATGTATTCAATGGACACTGAATATGTATTCAATGGTATCAATTTTCTGTCAAAATAAACACATTTATTGACACTGCAGTAAATTATGCATTTTCAATTGAACCACCGTCAACAACTTGCATGGATTGAATAACAAAAAGGGTCACAAGTGTTGAAGAATATAAGTTGAAATGATCAATTGACGTGCAGCAACATAAAAGCAAAAGTCTAAACATGTTTTGAACATTTGGGCATATTAATTGGCTCCTATCTAGAACTATAAGGTTCAAAATTACAAAAACATATTCAATATCAATTTTAGTCAATCAAGCCAAGACACTGTCTACTTAACCTCTCAGGTATTAACAAAATTGTGTAATAATTCACAAGCAAAGGCTATCTTCAAGGATGAAACATCTGATGCAATTGACTAAAATAAGCATACACTGTTATATTCCTATTTAGATCGGTGTACTAGATATTAAGTTATATCAGGGTTGATAGGAGTTTAAATTAGGTTATACCTTAGGGCCCAAGATTTTGTGAAATAAGGAAAGTTTTGAAGCCAATTAAAGAGGTCCTATTTATTTCCTTTTCCGTGAACCGTTGCTTGATGGGCTTATAGTCTTAGTCAAGTTGGCATTCGGTGATGAGTAGAGACGACTTGACATAGCCCTATATAAGCTTAAGATCCTGCTCTTGTCAGATATGTTCTCTAACCCTAATATCATCATAAAGAGAGAGCTGAAACAGTTTCTGAGAGATAGCATAAGTCTTAAGTCATTCGTGTCTTTTGCTCGTGCTGCTGCTGCTACGATTGGATGAATTATGAGATTGTGTCTCAAGGAAGATGATGACAAGTATGTCTTTTATGTATTTCAAGTTGTGTGAAAGATCATGAACAAATATACAGAAAATCTAACATAGACTACAAATATCAAACCAACTAAGTTAGCCATAGAACCTTCAAGATTTCTGCTTTACATTTTTCCAATTCCAAAACCCATGTGATGGGGATCGAGGTCAGGATGCAGGTCACTAACCACATATAAGAGTACCGAAATCTAGGGCTAGTGCAAACTCGCATATATCGTAGCAAATCCATGTCACAAATAAACTATTTCATTAACCATCAACATCAACTCCCCTATAACTATTACATTAGCCTTATTTATAGGCTTTGCAAGACTTGGGCGCTAAGGCTACTTGGTCCAAAAGTAAACTAATTAATAATAAAATTACATATAAATAATAAAAGATATCCTAAAACTACCTAAATAAGAAAATAACAATATATCATGAAATAACTAATTAAATGGTGAACAAGACTTAGTTCTATTTCCCAAACCCTAGCCGCTCTCTCCCTCTGATCTGTGAGTCCAAAAGGAAAATTCCATAGAGGGGGGAGGAGGAAGAAGCGTCACTGCCCCTGTTCCTCCTCTTCTCTTCTTGTCTTTTCCTGTTAGGTTAATGAATAAGTCCACTAGGGCGATTTGAATAAAAAGCATCTTGTTGTGGTTTCTTCTAAGCCATGGTTAGATTGAAGTTCCCCATCACTCCTTTTAGGCTATGTTCTCAATCAAATCCTACTCCCAAAAACCGCTCCCTAACGCTGCTCATGTTCTTTAAATTTGATTTTACATCATCTTTTGAAACGACCTGACCCAATTTCCACTTTGGAAACCTAGTCGAAACCTGTTTAAAACTGACACCTAGTAAACGTGGGTCGTAAATGACCAAAATGCCCTGAAAACAAAAGCATAAGCGAGGACTCGATTCGTGGCTGCACTGATAAGCTGTAGGCTGCCTCGTACCCTTTACGAGGATCAAGCCACACGTAGTTCTTTCTTTTATTCGATGCAGAATCGGTTTGTTTATCTCAGAATCGATTTATTTATCAATTAAACTCGCTCTAGGGCTGACCATTCTGGAGTATCAGGGACTCCGTTTTACGATCCATCAAATACTATACGATTCTGGGAAAGTCTAGATTAACATACTTGGAATCAACTATGATCCAACGGTTCAAACGTATTGAAACCCGGAAATCGCACAGTAGGCGAGATCCGTTCGGGGTTCAAACGATATCCGAATTAAGAGCTGCAAAATCCTACGCGCTCGTGAGGACTAGGAGATCATTCTAGGACTAACTGTGGTCCCAACCCTACAGCCCATGCGCCACCACACGCGCTGGCAACTCGTGGTGCCTAAAGCGATAACGCCTCGCTGGAAAAACTCAACATCTAGGCTCAAGACTCCTATCCTAGGTATAACACCCCATTTGGAGCCATTTTTGTTCTTGGACCTGCCCCAAAAACTGGCCGGAAGTGGCCGAAACAGTGACCCAAAAATCTGTTGAAACCTAGCTCGTAAATCGAGCTATCTACGCTGGAAATTTCTGAAATACTATCCCACCAGTAGCTAGAGCATGAAAAATAGCTAAGAAATCCATACCTCACTCGTCCGATTTGGTGGCCGGACGACGGAGAACGAAAGCTTGGAATTTCGGTCAAAAGCATCAGACCGCCTATTTTTGTTTCAGCGACTATGACGGCGGATCGAGGTGGGATAGGCTGAGACTGAAAGAGGGGAGTAAGGTGGTTCGTTTGGCACCGGTCTTGCTTGAATTGGTGCTCGGAGTTGAGAGAAATCCTCTCCTAAAGTCGGCTGGTCGAGTTCTCTAACTGCAGAAAAATCTGGGTTTATAAAAACTGGAGTTCGAGATATTTACGGTTATGCCACTAAACTTCTTTTGATCGTAACTCCTTCGTTACAACTCCGATTCGAGTCCACTATGTGTCTACGGACTCGTTTCGTCGCGCTCTACGCAAAGGTACAACTGAAATCCCCAAATTCCTTTCCGATCAAAAAGTCAACTTTTATACTAGTAAAATATTCTAGGGGTATAGTGGTCTTTTATTAGAATAAATTAATAATTAAATATTAATTAAGGACCGGGTTATTACAATCTACCCTCCTTACAAAAATTTCGTCCTCGAAATTTTACTTACCCTTCACTGGAGGGGTGAGGGTACTGGGCATACGACTGCTATTTGGGTTCTCAAGTCTGCTCTTTTAGTACTGCACTCACCACTTGCATCTCAATAACTGTATCTATAGGGCAATCAACAAAATCTGAAGGCCACACATTTATATTTGAAAACCTGAGCTGGCTTAAGAAAATATAAAACTCTGAAAGTTCTGATAATTAACTGAATTTCTGATAAATTTAAAACTCTGCTGCCATGAATCTAATATTTAGCTAAAATCCCTGTTTCCCTCTGAGTGTCTGACACTTGGCTAATGCTGGGCACAAAAGACTAATTTGCCCTTTTTAACTGAAATTAAATGAAATTCAAGTGTGACTTCTACCGAAAATTCGGCAGAGTCTCCCCTGTAAACTAAACATTTCCCAAAAACATTCTACCTGTAAAACAAGTATGTATGTTTATATAACTCATCTGCCAGCATGCATTAAATCATATTCAAGTAATTAAACATCGTAATATTCAGGTCTCAGGTCGTAACAAATCAAATAAATCAATCTACTAATCAATCTCATTTTTCCTATATCCAAACAGGATATCATACTCGGCAGCATATAGATCAAATATTTAAAAGCACTTATCAATTTATCAATCACTAATATGTGAATAAAACTTATTCAAGATCAAATACTGCAACTGAATTTCATAAATTCATTTATGAAAACAAACTATGCTGCCATTAATCTAATATTTAGCTAGAATTTCCTTTTTCTGTATCCACAAAGGATATCCCACTTGGCAGCATATAATTTAAACGAAGAAATAAAAGCATTTATATCAAGTAATCATGCTTTCAAAACCATAACCATCAATTCCTCGTGACACCAAAGGTGACACGTCCTAACCTGAAATCATCGCTGGACTCAGGAGACATCCGTCAACCTGGTCCGTAATCCTCGCTCCCACGGTCTGGATAACTCTGAGACTCGTGGGGAAAATATGCTAGAAAACTTAAGATATTTAATACTATATAAAACAATGAAAGATAAAGATGAATAAACATACCAAAGTAAAATGGGATGAAGTAAAATAAGTTAAAGATCTATAAGTTCCGAAAACCCTTAAACTCTTGCATCGAAACTTACCTAAAACATATATATATAAATATATATCCAACTTTCTCTCGTGACATAAGTATATAGATTAAGAAAATAATAGTACTGTATAAAATCCTCAATTTAGTTTTAAAAACATCTCAGAACTTAAATCCTCTCCACCTAAGCGTACCCCCATATCTGATCCGTCAATTCCTTATATCCGTCAATTCCTTATATTTCGTCAATTCCTGATATCCGTCAATTCCATCTTCGCAAGCCTCAGAAACACAAAGTTAACGAGCCGCGTCCCGCAGGTCTCGAGATAACACTTCAATCTGAGCCGCAATCCTCGCAGTCTCGGAGACACCAAGTCCATCCGAGCCGCATTCCTCGCAGTCTCGGGGACCCTTAGTCACGGCTGAGCCGCAATTCTTGCACCACACGATTCAGCGTCCCCGAACTCGTGGGGCAAAATAACCAACTGTCTCACGGCAACTGGGGGGTACTCTGTGGTGGGTTTGAAAACTATACTCTGTTATTTACATAAACTTTCAATAAACTGATTCTCAACTGAACTTAAAATATATCCATATATATATATATATACCAAAATCTAATAAAAATCAAAAGTTATAATTCTTTCTTCTCAACCACTGAATATATGTATCAAATACTTAGCTAGCTGGTTAGCCATATCGGTCCCTGATTAACATATCAATCCAAAATCATATTTATAATCTTACAACACCATTAACCAAATGAACAAATATAAAAATGTAATAATATGTTTTTCATATAAAAACCTCAACAAATTTTTCAAACCATTCTGGATGTCTGTTTACTCAACCATACCAATAAAGTAAAATAACATAAGACAAGTCCAGCAATTTTTAAATAAGGATGCACAAGTGATGCAATGTCTACAGGAAGTTAACCTAATGCTCTGATACCAATTGAAACGACCTGACCCAATTTTCACTTTGGAAACCGGGTCGAAACTTGTTTAAAAGACACACAGTAAAGCGTGGGTCGTAAATGACCAAAATGCCCGAAAACAAAAGCACAACGAGGACTCGATTCGTGGCTGCACTGATAATCGTAAGCGCCTACGTACCCTTTACGAGGATCAAGCCACACGTAGTTCTTTCCTTTGTTCTGATCAGAATGGTTTGTTTATCATGAATGGTTTATTTATCATTAAACTCGCTCTAGGGCTGACCATTCTGGAGTATCCGGGACTCCGTTTTACGATCCGTTAAATACTATACGATCCTGGGAAAGTCTAGATTAACATAGTTGGAATTAACTATGATCCAACGGTTCAAACGTATTGAACCCAGAAATCACACAGTAGGCGAGATCCGTTCGGGGTTCAAACGATATCTGAATTAAGATCCGCGAAATCCTACGCACTCGTAAGGACTAGGAGATCATTCTAAGACTGACAGTGGTCCCAACCCTACTGCCCACGCGCCGCCACACGCGCTAGCAACGCATGGTGCCTAAAGGGATAACGCCTCGCCGGAAAAACTCAACATCTAGGCTCAAGACTCATATCCTAGGTATAACACCCCATTTGGAGCCATTTTTGTTCTTGGACCTGCTCCAAAAACTGGCCGAAAGTGGCCGGAACAGTGACCCGAAAACCTGCTGAAACCTAGCTCGTAAATCGAGCTATCTACGCTGGAAATTTCTGAAATATTATCCAACCAGCAGCTAGAGCATGAAAAATAGCTAGAAATCCATACCTCACTCGTCCGATTTGGTGGCCGGACGACGGAAAACGAAAGCTTGGAAGTTACATCAAAAGCACCGCTGTTTCGCGGCTGTTTCCGGTGACTACGACGGCGGATCGAGGCTGGGATGGGCTGAGACTAAAAGAAGGGAGTAAGGTGGTTCGTTTGGCACCAGTCTTGCTCGAATTGATGCTCGGAGCTGAGAGAAATCCTCTCCTAAATTCGGCTAGTCGAGTTCTCTAACTGCAGAAAAATCTGGGTTTATAAAAACTGGAGTTCGAGATATTTACGGTTATGCCACTAAACTTCTTTGGATCGTAACTCTTTCGTTACAACTCCAATTCGAGTCCACTACGTGTATACGGACTCGTTTCATCGCGCTCTATGCAAAGGTACAACTGAAATCCCCAAATTCCTTCCTGGTCAAAAAGTCAACTTTTATACTATTAAAATATTCTAGGGGTATAGTGGTCTTTTATCAAAATAAATTAATAATTAAATATTAATTAAGGACCGGGTTGTTACATCGTTGACGGAGGTTGATGCAAATCACCCAACTGTTCTTTGGCAAAGTTATTGTTTTCATTTATTTGTTCGCTCTTATGCACAGATAGATCGTCGGAAATCATATTTTCCTCATATTCGTTATGGATGCGGTGGTGGGTGTGGTCGCGACGGCACTTCTTCAGGTGGTGGTGATAAGGTTTGTTTAGGCTCATGGGTTGATTTAAGGTTTTTGTTATGTTGGGTTTGTGGGCTTTGTTTGAGCTTATGACTAATTGTGGTGATGAAGGCTAGTAGTTTTAGTACGGCTTTTATCCGCGTTAGTTTTGCTTTTAGCAAGTTAGTTTGTTGTCCTCTTGGGATTGGTATTTTAGATGTCTTTGATTGTACCGTTGAAGTTTATCTAATGAAGTTTCTATTTGATTATAAAAAAAAACTAATTAAATGATAAATATCTATCTTGATCCACCCTATGCTCCTACATCACCATGGGCCATGACAAAGCATAAAACTCCATTACCAGCCTTTGGAACAAAAGCTTCCAAATCACAAGTTCTGTATGGCTAAGATATTCCACCATGAAGAATGCCAAAAATTATGTGTATTTGATCATAACAACTCAAACCCATCAACCTTAGGTCCTTAGCTGAGCAGAATTGAGTATAAAAAAAAGCCCAGACCAGATTTCCCCCAAACTCATTCGCTCACTGTTGAGGGTGTAATAGGCTTAAATCAATGGCTCCTTCCCCTAACAACTTTTTAAAACATTTGTATTATATAAGTTGAAGAATATAAGTCCCATATTGGAAACTCGACAAGGTATGTAGGACTTATTTTACTACTTCACATAATATTTGCATTATATAGGTCCCACATTGGAAACTTAATTAAATAAAATGAGTCATACATACTATTTCAAGTTGGGCATGCGAACATCTTTGCTCCAACTTGAGAGGGAGTGTTGGCGAACCCATCTTTACTATGTTAGGATTTTGATTACTTACTTATTTGTTTAGTCATATTGTAATTTAGATTTATTTACTGGTGGAGTGAGCCAAAAAGCCCAGATAAACTAAAACGCCATCCCATTTTCATATGTAATTGCTCGACACATCATTGTTTACATATTGTATGCAATCATTATTTAGTAAACACTGATTGCTCCATACACACATACATGCATTCATATATAATATATAGGATATGTGTATATATACTAGCCTGAGGAGAGCATTAATTGGTTTGGTATTTAAGCACCGCTAATTGCCTTTGGAATTGTAAGAGGGCTCCAGTGTGTTCGAAAAATATAATATGTGTAGGGTTTTGAAAGGTAATAACGCCCGGACGTCCGTATAAAGAGAAAATCTGTTTTATATAAATATATATATATTCTCTTGAAGCCAAGCTAGAGCAAGCTTTATATTTCATAAACAGGCTTTTACCCTTCAGCTAAGAGACAATGCAGGAAAGAACTGGGTCAATGTCTGTTGTAATTGGATAACACAGTAGAATTAATAAGATGGATTGCCAAAATACTCCTCCTCCTATTAACAAAGAGATATATAGGGCAAAATGATGGTTGCTTGCTGTTGTGTTTTCACCATTAACTCCTCCTCTAGTCTCTTTGAGAAGTATGCTTCTTCCTACCATGGCTTTTGAATTATCCTACCCTTTATTCTTTCTGCTTCTTCTTTACAGTTGCCATTTTCCACCACAGCCCACAAAAATATCTCCCTTGGCTCGTCACTTAATGCACTGAACAAAGACTCTTACTGGACCTCACCAACTGAGGAATTTGCTTTTGGTTTCCAGGAAATTGGTAAACATAGCTTCTTACTTGCCATCTGGTTTAACAAAATACCTGAAAGAACTATTGTCTGGTCAGCCAATGGCAATAATCTAGTGCCAAAAGGATCCAGAGTCGAGCTCACTGAAGATGGACAGTTTAGGCTCATTGAGTTTGGAACAGGCAAGCAAATATGGTATGCTGATTTTACTGGTGTTGTCTATGCAGCCCTGCTTGACACCGGAAATTTTGCGATGGTTAACCGAAACTCAATCAGTTTGTGGGAGAGTTTTGATCAACCAACTGATACAATCTTACCTACACAGACTTTAAATCAAGGAAACATACTCTTTTCTCGATATACAGAAACAAATTACTCAAGAGGGAGATTCCAGCTCACACTACAAGATGATGGAAATATAGTGCTTTACAAAACCAAACTTTCCATTGGATTCTTCTAATTCTGCTTATTGGTCAACCAATACCTTTTTTGGTGGCTATCAGGTCATCTTCAACCATGATGCCTCTGTTTACATTGAATCCGAGGATGGGGTAATACTTAGGACAATATTATCCAATACATTTTCAATGCAAGACTTCTACCAGAGAGCAACTCTTGAGTATAATGGAGTTCTTAGGTACTACTATGTCTACCCTAAAAGAACTAGCTCAAATATGAGGTCGCCCAGGGCCTGGTCTACTTCTTCATATATACCTTCAAATATCTGCGCCTCAATTTCGGAAGAGACAGGAGGCGGTGCATGTGGGTTCAACAGCTTATGTAGACAGGATGATCAAGGACCAAGTTGTCACTGCCCCAATGGTTACAGCTTTATTGATCCAAATGATGTTCTGAAAGGATGCAAACAGGATTTTGTTTCACGAAGTTGTGATAAAACGTCACAGGAAACGGATCATTTTCATTTTGAAGCTATGCAAAACACGGATTGGCCTAATTCTGACTATGACCATTTTCAGGAGGTATCTGAGGATTGGTGCAGGCAGGAATGCCTTGGTGATTGCTTTTGCGCCGTTGCCATTTTCAAAACCAGTGAGTGTTGGAAGAAGAGAGTTCCGCTTTCGAACGGGTTGATTGACCTCAGTCTTGGTACAAAAGCTCTGATCAAAATGAGGAAAGACAATTCTACTTTAAAATAAAGAAAGATACCTTAACTTTGATCCTCATTGGAGTGCTCCTGAGTAGCATGATGTTTATGAACTTTTGGAATTAGCAATACCAATTATCTAGAGAATTTGGAATGTTTCAGTACATGTATTTCGTATGCATCAAAATGAACCGAACTTGACAAGCCTTGTCTTAAGATGTTTAAGATAATGTTATGTATTGAGTTTACTATTTCTGATTGGTTTGTGACAGTACTATTTACTGGAGGAGTTCATATCCTCCATATAAACACCCTTTGCTAAGAAAAATTTTGTATGGCTAAGTTCCACCATGAAGAATGTCAAAGAGTTGCTTGAACGAACTGCTCCTTGCTCATTATAACTTCAATCTATATGCATAAATTACACCAGCTCCATACTTGTCATGTAAATCTCTATCTGATATGTGCCTTCAATGGTTAATTTTATGTTGCAGAAGTACTGTCTTTTAAACTGAACCACCATGGAAAAACTTGCCTGGACTGAAGAAACAAAGAGAAGACTAGGGATTCAGAGCAAGGGCCTCTCATGCAAACCACTTGGAAATCCTACCACAAATGAGCACAGAATTGTTTTTTTTAGTTGTGTTATTATATGCTAGCCTTCTGATAACATAGAACAAGTATACTGTGTTGACTTGTATATACTTAATTGTACATAATAGCAGATTAGCATATTTAGAGGCTTCTTCATAGGAGTTGACTTTTAGCCTTTATTTTCTTTCCATACTTGTAATTGGCTGTTCACTATTTAATCCTCCTTTTGGGAGAAGAATAAGATAAGCGACTATTCCTGTATCTCTAGAGAATTCAACATGGTATCAGAGCTCTCTAGAGAGGAATTTTAAAACCTTCTTACAGGTTACTCCAAATTAGCAAGAAATCCCTAATACCCAAACCTAAATCCCTAAATACCCAAAACCTGCCCACTGCTACAGACACTACCAACTTCTATTCTCTGGATTTCCTGGTCTAATGGGAGATATAACAGATTCTTCTGATTCTCGGCCTCTTGTATCTCTTCCAGCCAATTCCAATCATCATCATGATTTGATGAATGTCCAGTTGTTGCCAACTAAACTTGATGGCACCAATTATCTGGCTTGGTCTCATTTTGTGAGATTATATATTACCGGTAAAGGTCGGATTGGATATTTGATTGGAGAGAAGAAGCAACCAGATAATACTGACCCAAAGTTCATAACATGGGTTGAAGAAGATGCTATGCTTAGATCATGGCTTCTCCAGGCTATGACCCCGGATATTAGTCTTGGCTATATGCGTCTCGACTCCGCTCATGCTATATGGGATGCGGTTTCTCAAACTTATTCTGAGGGAGGTTGTGATGCCCAGATTTATGAATTAAAACGTCGAATCCAAGCCACTACTCAGCAAGGTAAGACGTTGGAGACATATTTTAATTCACTCCAGGCTTTATGGCAGGAACTTGATTATTATCAGCCGTGCGACATGAAGTGCTCTAACGATACTGCTGCGTTGAAAAAACGGATCGAGAAGGAACGTACTTTTGAGTTCTTGGCTGGTCTTAATCCGGATTTGGATCAAGTGAGAACACAGGTGCTTGGAAAGGATCCTTTTCCCTCTTTGTGTGAAGCCTATGCATATGTGCGTGCCCAAGCTCTCCGCCGATCTGCTATGGTTATACCACCCTCTTTAGAAGGGTCTGCCTTGATTTCTACAGCAAACCATTCGGTTTGGGCGCCACCGGTACATCAATCTAGTTCTTCAGCTGCTGTCTCATCTGGTAATGTTGCTAAGAGTTCGAAATTTGATGATAAGGATGCTTTGAAATGTGATTATTGTCATCAGAGTAAGCATGTGAGAGAGCAATGTTTCAAGCTCAATGGTTATCCACCTTGGTGGCCTGGCAAGAAGGGTGAAAGAGCTGAAGGCAGCAAGGGAGGAGGTGGAAAAGGGGGCCGTTCCAGCTCCAGAGCCTATCACACATCTTCTAGTGATCAGAATGACCAACCTACCTCTCAACTCTCTTCTGCTCAAATGGAACAAATCGTTCAAGAGTGTGCTCGCTTGCTCTCTGATAAAGAATCTAAAGGGGCTTCCGGTTCCTTAGCCACCTCCTCAGGTAACTTTGGTTGTTGTCTTAGTGCATCTGGTAAGTCTTTCTCAGACTCTTGGATTATAGATACAGGGGCAACTGATCACATGACCTCTAAACTTGATTTCTTCTCTCGTTATTCATCCCCTAGTAAGACTTGTGTTACCACTGCCGATGGTTCACCCACTCCTGTGGTTGGTGAAGGCTCTGTTTTTCTTTCGAATTCTCTGTCCCTCTCAAATGTTCTCCATGTTCCTGGACTGTCTAACCATTTATTGTCAATAAGTCAGCTTACTAAATCTCTAAATTGCTTTGTCACCTTTTATGACACTCATTGTGTAATTCAGGATCAACGGACCGGGGCAACGATTGGTCGTGGTAGTGAGAAAGGGGGCCTTTATCTCTTGGATGACCCAGCTGGTTATACTAGTTCTCCCACAGTTCATGCTCTTCAGTCCGCTACTGACTCATCCAGGGACATTTGGTTATGGCACAAACGATTGGGACACCCATCATTTATCTATTTACAAAAATTGTTTCCTTCTTTATTGTCTTCGGTTGATCTTTCTCAATTTAAGTGTGAAATATGCGAACTTGCTAAGCACCACCGTGCTTCTTATCCATTAAGTATTAATAAAAGTTCTGCACCTTTTGCTCTTGTCCATAGTGATGTTTGGGGTCCTTCTCGTGTGTCAAATTTATCCAATTCCAAATGGTTTGTCACATTCATTGACGATTATTCCCGACTTACTTGGGTTTATTTGATGACTGACAAAAGTGAGGTTTTCTCTATTTTTCAGTCCTTTCACCAAATGATCCATACACAATACAATTCTAAGATTAAAGTCTTCCGCTCAGATAATGGGGGTGAGTACATCAATTCTGGTCTCAAAACCTATTTTTTGGATCATGGCATTATTCATCAAAGATCTTGCAGCTATACCCCTCAGCAGAATGGAGTAGCTGAACGGAAAAATCGCCATCTTCTAGAAGTTGCTCGTTCCCTTCTTCTTTCCATGTCTGTACCAAAGTCTTATTGGGGGGAAGCTGTTCTTACAGCTGCTTATTTGATCAATAGGATGCCTTCTCAAGTTCTCAAATTTCAAACTCCCCTTCAGGTGTTCACTGCTGCATGTTCTCCTTCTACTGTTAATCATCTTCCTCCTCGAGTGTTTGGTTGCATTAGTTTTATGCATCTTCATCATAGTGGTAAGCTTGACCCTCATTCCCTCAAATGTATTTTTCTTGGCTACTCTGCCACTCAAAAAGGGTACAAATGTTATCATCCTCCGTCCAAAAAATTCTTTGTTACTAGAGATGTTACTTTTCATGAGGAACATGCTTATTTCTCTCATCTTAGTTCTGAGACTTCTCTTCAGGGGGAGAATATAAGTAGTGAAGATAAGTCTTATGGTGTGCCAATGTTTGAGTTGGAAAAAATTGAACAAAATGAAAGTGAAAAAAATGATACTGGAAGAGAAGGCAATTCCTTGACTCTCCCACCTGTTGGTCATCGTATGTCACCATATGATTTGGTGTATACAAAAAGAGATAAGGTGCCCTTTCAGAGAAATGATCAATCTGCTGCCCCGGTGACAGGTAATTCAGAGGTAGAGTTTGTTGAACCTTCTTGTTCTTTACTTGAAAATAACCCTATAAACTCTGTTCCTTCAATTGATAATGAATTACCTATTGCCTTAAGGAGACCACTTCGTTCTTGCCCATCAAAGTACAAATATCCTATCTCCAATTTCATGTCTTCTCATCGTCTCTCCCCATGTCTTAAATCATTTGCCTATCAGTTGTCTTCTGTATCTGTTCCTCAAACATTGCAGGATGCACTGGACAATCCAAGGTGGAAGGAGGCGATGGATGAGGAATTGAGAGCTCTACGAAAGAACTCTACTTGGGAGTTGGTGGAGTTGCCAAGAGGGAAGAAGGTTGTTGGTTGCAAATGGGTGTTCACAATAAAACATAAGGCTGGCTCTGTTGATAGATACAAGGCAAGGTTGGTGGCAAAAGGGTATACTCAGACCTATGGGATAGATTACCGAGATACATTTGCTCCAGTTGCAAAGATGAACACAATTCGGGTCCTTTTATCTTTAGCAGCTAACTTGGGGTGGACTCTTCAACAATTTGATGTGAAGAATGCTTTCCTCCATGGAGACTTAGAGGAGGAAGTATACATGGACATGCCTCCAGGTATAGATGAGACCTCTCAAGGAAAAGTATGCAGATTGAGAAAATCATTGTATGGCCTGAAACAGTCTCCTAGGGCATGGTTTGGTAGATTCTCTCAAGCTATGCAAAAGTATGGATATCATCCTAGTCAAGCAGATCATACATTGTTCCTACGACATTCTCGGGATGGTAGGATTACTATTGTTATTGTTTATGTAGATGATATCATTATGACAGGGGATGATATAGAGGAGATCAGTAAGCTGAAAATACAATTGGCCAAGGAATTTGATATCAAAGAATTGGGGACACTACGATATTTTTTAGTCATTGAAGTGGCACATTCAAAAGAAGGAATCTTTATCTCACAAAGAAAATATGTACTTGATCTTCTGACTGAAACTGGAATGTTAGCATGCAAGCCTGTGGACACTCCAATTGAACAAAATCATAGATTGGGAGAGCAAACTGATGATACACCTGTTGATAGGGGGAGATATCAAAGATTGGTAGGGAAGTTGATATATTTGGCTCATACAAGACCAGATATAGCTTATGCAGTAAATGTCGTCAGTCAATTCATGCACGAGCCACGTGAGGTCCACATGCAGGCAGTTGAAAGGATACTTAGATACTTGAAATCAGCACCTGGTAAAGGCCTTTTATTTTCAAAGTATAATAACTTTGCTATAGAGGCTTATACAGATGCAGATTGGGCTGGTTCAGTTTCAGACCGGAGATCAACCACAGGATATTGCACGTTTGTGGGTGGCAATCTAGTCACTTAGCGTAGTAAAAGCAATCAGTTGTTGCTAGATCTAGTGCTGAGGCTGAGTTCAGGGCTATGGCCCATGGTGTGTGCGAATTATTATGGTTGAAAATTTTATTTCGAGATTTGAGGATTACTATTCAGGGTCCTATGAGATTATTTTGTGACAATAAAGCAGCCATTAGTATTGCTCACAACCCTGTACAACATGATAGAACCAAACATATTGAGATTGACAGACACTTCATCAAGGAGAAATTATCACAAGGATTGATTTGCACGCCTTACGTGAAAACCAATGATCAACTTGCTGATATTCTTACTAAGGGAGTTTCTAGCAAGGTGTTTGAGTCTTCTTTAGCCAAGCTGGGAATTCAAGATATCTATTCTCCAGCTTGAGGGGGAGTGTTGACTTGTATATACTTAATTGTACATAATAGCAGATTAGCATATTTAGAGGCTTCTTCATAGGAGTTGACTTTTAGCCTTTATTTTCTTTCCATACTTGTAATTGGCTGTTCACTATTTAATCCTCCTTTTGGGAGAAGAATAAGATAAGCGACTATTCCTGTATCTCTAGAGAATTCAACACTGCAGTCACTGGATTTTTGTTTCCCAACAGAATCTAAGCTCAACTAACGTAGGTAAACTAAAAACTGCAAATCCAACAACTGCTAAATCAAATTTTATTGAAAAGAATGTACTAGACTTCAATTATTAAATTTCTGCAATGAGGGGCATCATTCTGTATTAGTTAAGAGCGATGCCGCTTTAGCAGGTTTTCTCTTTGAAGAGTCAAGACCAAACTAGTACCTAAGAGGCAAACTGCCTTTTGAATAGTTTGCAAACGACTACTAGAACCAGGGGAGCTAAAGGCTTTGTGACCCCTGAATAGTTCAAAAACTGTCCCACAGTGAAGGTGGATGCTTACAGCTATGGAATTCTGTTACTAATTGACATTGTAATATATTTATGTACATGACATCAAAACTTTTTCAATTGTAAAATTATTTGCTATATTGAAAAGCATTTACAATATCCAAGCATAATAATTCACACTTCCACACCTTTACAATCACCACCATGATGATGCCCAAGAAAACAAATTGCTTGAAAAAATAATAATAATAATAATAACCCAAACAAAAAGCTATCTTCTTTTCTTTCTAGCATCAAGGAACAAACACAAATTACAATTTGGAAGACTTCTATTTTTGAGACTTGATGTTAAGGTCCAACTTCATGGTGGATGTCCAGAAGAATTCTCTAAGCCAGAGGCGGTTTCTTCTGTTTCGGTATGGGTGTATATTTAGTAATAAAAAACAATTACTTGCACAGGATTTGGTTCTTGGAGTCGAGCATTTTTCTCACTGTATATGCCGGTCACTATTTAGTGGCCTCTTAAACTAAAGACAAGATTTTTTGTTGGACATCTTAAAAATATTTTAAAATACAACTCAGAACATGATTATAGGCCTCAGAGAAGAAAATAGTGGCAAATTACATTGTATGGAGATAAGGATTATGCTTTCAAACCACTGAAAAAGACCTGTGAAATGATCCAAAAATGTCAAATGACCACGTCTACACCAACTGTTTATCTTCTAAGACAGTTCAACTAAAACACCATCTACTTCCATATTTAATTCCTTGACCTCCGTTTACAGAGTGTTTGCAATCATGTTTCTATCAACGAGATTGTCAACACATCGAACAAACCAATTTTTTGGTGCATCCAATAAAGATGTGTGTATATATTAAGCACCAAAAAGGACACGTGTTGCGTGTTTGAAGGGTGTCTACTGTGTTTGTTTCTTGGGAAAGCCAAGAGAAAACTGATTTGAATGAGATAGAAATGCCTGAAGGGTTGCTCCTGAACATAATGTCCAGATGCCAAGCTAGAGAATTTTTTATATTTAATGCAGGAAAGCATTGACTTCCTTTCATTTTAGCAGATATAAGACATGGAAAATTCTTGGTCAACATCTGCTTGAATTGAATAATAGCAGAAATAAGAAGCTGCGGTTGTGAATAAAAGCTTCCAATGGATTGTGACTCATATGTAGTGCAAATGAATTGTCCCTAGTGAAATATCCCTCTGACTATAATGGCTTTTGAACTAGCATATGCTTTCTGCTTTCTGCTTCTCCTTCTACACCTGCCATTTCCCACCACTGCTCAAACTAACAAGAACATACCTTTGGGTTCATCCCTCACTGCAGACAATAGCTCTTTTTGGGCCTCACCATCTGGGGAGTTTGCTTTCGGTTTCCAAGAAATTGGTAGAAACGGCTTCTTACTTGCCATCTGGTTTAACAGAATACCAGAAAGAACTATTGTGTGGTCAGCCAATGGTAATAATCTAGTGGCCAAAGGATCCAAAGTTGAGCTCACTGCAGATGGACAGTTTAGGCTCAATGATGCTACAACAGGCAAACAAATATGGGTTGCTGATTCTGCTGGTACCGGAGTTTCCTATGCAGCCATGCTTGACACTGGAAATTTTGTGCTGGCTAACCGAAGTTCAATCAATTTGTGGGAGAGTTTTGATCAACCAACTGATACAATCCTACCTTTGCAGACTCTAAATCAAACAAGCACACTCTTTGCCCGCTACACAGCAACAAATTACTCAAAAGGAAGATTCCGTTTTGCACTACAACCGGATGGAGACCTCTTGCTTTATACAACACACTTCCCATTGGATTCTGCTAATACTATCTATTGGTCAACCGACACTGCGGGTGGTGGTTATCAGGTCATCTTCAACCAGTCTGGCTCTATTTACCTTACTGCCAGGAACAGAAGCATACTTCATATGATATCAAACAGCACAGTTTCAACCCAAGATTTTTACCAGAGAGCAACTCTTGACTATGATGGAGTTTTGAGGCACTACGTCTATCCTAAAAGCACTGGCTCAAGTGCTGCTGGGTGGCACAAGGCTTGGACCAGTTTGTCCTTCATACCTCCAAATATCTGCATGACAATTTTGCAAGAGAAAGGCGGCGGTGCATGTGGTTACAACAGTATATGTAGACATGACCAGGGAACAATTTGCCAGTGCCCACCTGGTTATAGCTTCATTAATCCAGATGATGTGTTGAAGGGATGCAAAAAGAACTTCATTTCACAAAGTTGTGATGCTGCCTCACCAGAGACAGATCATTTTTATTTCCAAGAGATGCAAAACACAGATTGGCCTAAGTCTGAATATGAGAAGTTTGAAGTTGTAACTGAGGATTGGTGCAGGCAGGCTTGCCTAGCTGATTGTTTCTGTGCCGTTGCCAATTTCAGAAATGGCCAGTGTTGGCTGAAGGGAAGCCCCCTTTTGAACGGGAGGGTCGACCCCATTAATGGTGTAACAGGTCTAGTCAAAATAAGGAAGGAAAATTCAACCATGGGACCTGGTGGTGGATATTCAAAAAAGAAAGACAATTCAACTCTGATCGTAGTTGGATCGGTGCTCCTGAGTAGCTCAGGGTTTCTAAACTTCCTTTTACTGCTAACAATCTATTTGGTTGTTTCACGCATCTATTACAGAGAAGCAAAGGTGAGTCAACCTTATCTCGTCATAAATTTGAAATATTTCACTTATGAAGAGCTAGAAGAAGCTACCAATGGATTCAAGGAAGAACTAGGCCATGGTGGTTTTGCAACAGTTTTCAAAGGAGTTTTAGGGGCTGATATGGGGAAATTTGTTGCTGTCAAAAGATTAGATAGTATGGTTAAAGAAAGTGAGTGGGAATTCAAAGCTGAAGTGAGCGCAATTAGCAGAACGAACCACAGAAATTTAGTCCAGCTACTAGGATACTGCAACGAAGGGGAGCACCGAATGCTTGTATATGAGTTTATGAGCAAGGGCTCTCTAGCTGGCTTCCTCTTTGGAGAGTCAGGCCAAACTGGTATCAAAGAAGGGAAATCGCCTTAGGAATTGCAAGAGGTCTCTTGTATTTGCATGAGGAGTGCAACAGCCAAATCATACATTGTGACATTAAGCCTCAAAACATTCTTCTAGACGACTCTTTCACTGCAAGAATTTCAGACTTTGGATTGGCCAAGCTTTTGAAAATGGACCAGACTCACACTACCACCGGAATGAGGGGAACTAGAGGCTATCTGGCCCCTGAATGGTTTAAAAACATGCCAATCACAGGGAAGGTAGATGTTTACAGCTATGGCATTATGTTGCTGGAGATTATTTGCTGCAGGAGGAATTTTCAAGAAGAGGCAGAGGATGAAGATCAAATGGTTCTAGCTGATTGGGCATACGATTGCTATGAGCAAAAGAAAGTGCATCTGCTATTACAGAATGATGATGAGGCAATGGAAGACATCAAAAGTTGGAGAAGTATGTGATGATCGCAATATGGTGCATTCAGGAGGATCCATCACTGCGACCCACGGCAAAGAAACTGACGATGATGCTCGAAGGAACCGTGGAAGTATCAATTCCCCCAGACCCTTCCTCATTTACAAGTTCAATACAGTAAGTGCTTGTATTGTATGCATGTTAGAGCATCAAAAGACTCAAAACCATCAACTTGGTGAGGCAGGCAGTCCCAGTGTTTTCGGGTACATTCCTTTGTGTTCATTCATTGTCATTAATTTTCAGGTAAATACATACATTTACTGAAATTGCAGTAAATTTCTGCATTTTCACTTGATTCAAATCAACATAAAAAACTTGAATGGATTGAATAACAAAATGGGTCAATCAAGGAAGCCATTTAAACAAGTCTGAAGCTAAGATCAAGCAAAAGATTTCATCTTGCAGTGTCAAAAGTCTAAGCACGTGTTGGACATTTATTTTGAAATATTAAAATAATTCATGTCTAGATGGTTGAATATTTCAACAAAACCAATTCAGTCTTCAAATATAAACTAGTCAATTTAAGCATGGAATTCAATTAGCAAGCAAAGATTTACCATTCAACCTTCAAGATTCAAACTTTACATATCCACTTCCAAATCCCACCAAAAAGCATGAAGAATCTACTACATACTGTTAATTCCAAAACCCTAGATTTCGGGTTTCTAAGCCCTCTCCCCCCTAATCCTACGAGCAAGCTGGATGTCCTTGGGCATAATGGTGACCCTCTTAGCATGAATGGCGCAGAGGTTGGTGTCCTCAAAGAGACCTACCAAGTAGGCCTCCGCCGCCTCCTGCAGCGCCGCCACTGCGCTGCTCTGGAACCGGAGATCGGTCTTGAAGTCCTGAGCAATCTCTCTCACAAGCCTCTGGAACGGAAGCTTGCGGATCAAGAGCTCAGTGCTCTTCTGGTACTTCCTGATCTCTCTCAGCGCCACAGTCCCTGGCCTGAAACGATGAGGCTTCTTCACTCCACCAGTAGCAGGAGCCGACTTCCGAGCAGCCTTTGTTGCCAGCTGCTTGCGAGGGGCCTTCCCTCCGGTGGACTTACGAGCAGTCTGCTTGGTACGAGCCATTGAGAAAAAACGAAATCGAAGGTCTGAAGGATTTCGATTGACTGTGTTTGTTTCTCGAGAAAATTGGAGAAACTTGATTTAGATGCGATGGAAATGGTGGAAGCTTTGGGGGTATTTAATTGCTGATTTGGGGAGTGGAATCGCGGGAACTTCGAAATTTTGTGTTTCCGGTGAAATGTTTTGGAGGAGGAGAGGCTGGAATCTGAGCCGTTGATAAGTCTTAAAATCGAGGGCCGTGGTTCCTCGATCCGTAGCACTACGAACCAGCCAATGGGAGCGTGCTTTACCTTTTGTAAAGATGGTTCAAGAATGGGCTGTTTGTTTTTGGGCTTAGTGCCTCCAATATCAACAGCAGGCCATTCTACTCTTAAAACAGACCCTTCAAATTTCTTCCACTAAATTGGCCCAGAAAAATGAAAAAGACAAAATAATAATAAATTATGCATCTAAAATCCCGATTATTATCAAACCCTAGACAATGAAGATTCGTTGCAATTGATTTTTATTAGGGTTCACAATGGGCTGTAAATCAAAAGAAAATATATTTAAAACACGCGTTATAACATTAACGTATTAACAACATAGGGTTAATGGGTCCTCCAACTATAAAATTATCATTTTGGTCCACCAACTAAAATTTTCAATTCAAACGTCCTTAAACTTTTTATAATGTACCAAAATCATCCTTCCGTCAAAGTCTGTGTATTATTCCGTTAAATATACTCACCTAAAAATACGGTTTTGTCCCTCGATTTAAAGAAATAATAAAACACGCATTATAATATGATAACGTATTAACAACATATTATGCAAATGATGTTACGATCACATTGAAAAAAGGATTTCCACTTGCTTTCCCATAATTCATAAATGTACACACACCCAGATAAGAATTATGACTTACATTTGTCTAGCTATACATGATTTAGAAATCCTACTGTGTGATATTGTTCTATAATATGTATATTTCTATTCTCTAAATTGAGCTAAAGGGTGCCTATTTGCAAGACCTCTATGCATAACAAGTTAACAACAATCAAAGAGGAGGAGAGCAAAACAAGGAAAAAGCACATCACATCACAAAATGAAGAGCCAAAAAAAAAAATTCATACCCAATTGCTAGAAAGTGCAAAATCATGGAACCTAAAAGAGGATTCTCCAGCTGTATCTCTCTCAAGCCTGACCTCTGATAATCTCTGAGAGACACCTTCACTGCTACTTTCATCTTCAAACACTTCTTGTGGAAGAGGTTGTATTTGGTTCTCATTTGGTTGTCTAGCCAACTGAACCTCAGGCGGCAATGGGATGATTGGCGGGGGAGAGGCGCTGCTCCTGAACCTGGTTTGGCCTGCACTTGGAGAAACGACGGCTCGATCCCACATGAAGACATGCATGGAAATAGGAACCTTGGCGTGCCGGTGGAGGGAGAGCTTCTGGCTGAGAGAAATGGTGTCGAAGCATCGAACTGCTCCGGTTGAAGAAACCATCCAAGGGAGCACCTTCTGGTTTGAGACCCTTGAGACCACCAGCAGCCTTGATGCCTCCATTGCTTCCTCGTACAAATTGCTCAGCCCCGATCGGCTTGAAGGCGTGTTTTCATCACCATCTACGACTGATGAAATGTATATAAACCCCTGCCAATGACAATAGGTACGATTTATCAAGTAATCCTTCAGATTATATTATTTGACAGATTGGATTCACTTGTTACACGCAATTGTTGTAATTAAACTAAACAGATACATCAACTGTTACATAATATGTTTACCTCTTCTGTGCGGCTAATGGCGAAGCCAAGCTTAAAATCACCTTCTTGTAATTTGATCTCAATAGGGATTTCACCCCCAAGAGGAGCATACCAAAGTCGAACGGCTCGGACTACACCAATGTCAACCCCATGGTAATCTTCAAAACCATATAAGCTTGCGCTTGCAAGATCAGCTAAGTCAGATAATGACCCTGCATTTACAGTGGAAGAAGCTGTCTCTCCAGAAATCTGCCATAAATGCAATGCAACAAAACCAAAAACACACACATCTATTACACTCTTCAACTCAAACTGGAACTTTAATTTTGAAACACCTATAGAAGTTAAAATAGCCCTACTTGTGCCACATAATCAAAGATCTTCATTAAAATACCTTTGTAAGGAGGGACTCAGTCTGGATGTTCATGAAGACGACGGGGACGCCGGAGGCCTGGGAGGCGATGAGCCAGACATTAGCCCTAGCAAGGGTGTCCTCCAAGTCGTTGTAGCGAGAAGCAGATCGATCTGAAGCCTTTGGAAGGAAGAGGACAGATATAAAGCCACTGGAATGGGGAACTGCTAGCATCTCCTGCATTCTCCTTTCCCATGGATATGAGACATACCCATCTTGAAGCCTACCTCTTGTCAGCGCACTCACCATCCTCGAGTTCCTTGAAGCTGCACATTTATGAAACATACATGCACCATGCATGCATTCAACTCATCATCATCTATTTCACACTTTTTGTTTTTTAAAAGTGATCATGGAACAGTGCTACTATTATTTAATTAAACAATAAAAGTTGAATTGAACTATTAATTGATGGGACATAATTTACTCATATCACCATCATCACATCATTCATCTCTTCCAAGTGGGAATGTAATGCACATGTACAACATTAGTCCAATATCCAAACTATTGTAATGATGTGTATGGAAGTTGGCCGAGAGAAAAGTCACGAGTCTCCACGTGTAGAAGTTGTTGTGTGCTGCCTAAAGGTGGTTTTGCTTTCATACAACGAAACGCATGCCCAAAAAAATATCACCAAGTGGCCCAATTAATACATAGATATTACCACCACGGCAATAACAAAATATAAAGGCAAAATGTCACTATTCCTCTTTGCTATTCCCCGCAATTTAAGGACACATTTAAATTTCTATTCATCTCTCTTATGTAATAAGCTTGATATAGAAGGTTGTTTTGGAAGGAAATTTTGTACAGAATTTGACACACTATCTTGATCAAAAATTACCACAAAATCCCGTATCTTGATCAAATTCTGTACAAAATCCCTCATAATTCTGTACAAAATCCCGTACTCTTCAACATATCATTGAATTATGAGGGATTTTAAATCCAAATTTACAAAATTAAAACTACGGGACTGGAGTGGTAAAACCGACACACTATCTTGATCAAAAATTACCTTTTGCCTAGTATAATTGTTTTTCACATGAATTACTAAAAGGAAAAAAGCAAAGTAATAGTTAGTCAACGCAAAAGTCAATGTGATGATGGGTAATGGTACCTTGGAGCTCGAAGCAGTCGGCCTCCGTGCGATCGCAGAAGCCGACGGTATAATTGGGGTCGGCAATGGACCTGAGCATGTACTGCTTGCTCCGACCGGAAGAGTCGTTCGGAACGATGCACGCCTGCAACTCCGCGAACTCGTCTCGGCCGCGTCGGACTTTGACGAGGATAGAAGTGTCCTTGGCTTTAAAGGAGGCGTGGAGGATCTTCTGGACGCCGCTCTTTCCGTTCTTAAACGGCGACTTGACGGTGACGGAGCTGCCGATACGGAGCTCCTCGACGATGTCTCCGGTCTGGAGCATGTCTCCAGTCCACTCGTCGGCTTTGGAGCTGCCTTTGAGGCATTCGATAGACAGCATCACAGGGGATTTGGGCTCTCGGGTCGGGGAGTCTGAGCTCGGTTGCGGTCGGTCCATGGTCATGATCTCTGCTTGATACGGTGCGTTTGACGCTTTTATATGTAAATGTTACTGTATGTATGCGTACCCCAGAGAGAGAGAGAGAGAGAGAGAGAGAGAGGGAGGGATGAAGGAAAATGGCTAGAGGAGATGATTTTAAAAAATTGGGAAGTGATGGGCAAATGAGTAAAAGTCAATGAATTTGAAGGGGGGAGGGGCTGTTTTGGAGGTTTGTGGTTTTGTTTTTCACTCAAACTCAATTTCTCTGAATTTTCTCCAATATTTTGTATGCATAAAATAAATATCACTATCATGTCAGATGCTATGAATATAATATATGATCCTAACTTATTATTTTTCCTAGCTAATGATGCTATGTTGAAACTTTAAGGTTTATGATATGATATTTCTTCAGGTGCACTTGCTCTCAGCTCTCTCTGTCATAATATTATTTTTCTTTTTAATTTGCTAGTTTTTTCACAACTGGGTATTATTATATATGGAATTTGGATAAGAACATGGTACTGGGATTTACCTTGATACCTTTTTTTTTTTTTTTTCTTCTTCTTTGGAATGGAAGCGATTGGGGGATTGATGTTTACACGAATATTCATTGAGTATCTAAAAATTTCAAACTTCTGCCCACACAAGTGATGGTGGAAGAGTTCAACCAAGTACTATATTCCACTCGCAAGCCCTTCTGTTTTTTATGACAAAAGAAAACACTTCCTTTATTATAATTCTACAAGTCATATACTCATCCTTTATTCTGAGGTTTTTTTATATTTAAAAAAAATATACAATTGATTCTATCATAAGCGAGAGAACCTGTAAGTTTTTTGGTGGAAGAGAACTTTAAGTTTGTAATATATAATTTAGAATCAAATTATTGATGGGGTTAGGTTTGCATCGGCCCGTGCACTTTTCATGCACTAGTTGTAAAAATGAAAATGAAAAATTCTTGGTTTCTCTTCATAAGTCAATATTCCTCGTCATAAAATATATAATAAAGTAAATAACGAGAAGAAGAAGACTAAGAAGAAGAAAAGGTAGGTACCATGCACCTACGGGGCAGGGGACAGCGGGCAGAGAGAAGAGGGCAGAGGGCAAAGCCATCGTTCTGGGACCTTGACCCTTCAAGCTTAATAAATATTTGTAGTTCGAAGATTTCCTAGGAAAAGTTTCATATAGCTCTGCTTATGGTCCCTCCATTTAATGGTTGCGGGTAGCCTATGTCTTTGTTCTACCCTTTTACTTGTTCAATTTTCTCATAATCTTTTCACTATTTTCTGATGAACTGTTTCTTGGTTTGATTTTAACAAGAAAATTTATCGTAGTATTCTATAATTTCACCGTGATAATTTTATACCGACTAGAAACACTTCCTTAATTACTAGTTAATTCTCTCAAAACGTAGGCACACAGAAGTGCTATAAGACTCTGCCCAGCCAGATGCAAGTTAAAGTTTAACATATCAAGTTGGCTTAAATAATCTAAATCTCTGGCTCACCGTCATTATTATTGGGATAAAGCACAAAAATATTGGTCAAGAAATTACACTATATATAGTGCTAGTGGGACCCCTTGCACATTACACACCACCTTGAAATTTTGAAATATAATGCCTGTGGAAGCTTCCAAAGGACTAACCATCCAACCATATTCTCCATATCAACAAATGGTATGACACTTTTGAGAGCTTGAGGGACATGCATGACGTTGTCAAATGATGAATAAATGACGATAATTATTTTTTGAAAGTAAGCGATAGTCTAAATTATAAGAATGAGAGAGTTTCTCACACACACTACTAAAATGTTATAACAATTCATAGTTTAAAGTGTCTTAATATTGGACAAACTCAATTTAAAGCCTTTTAATCTCTAGTTTGGTAACAAGGGGGGCTAAAAGCCCAGCACAGCAACACCTAAGTAGTGACAAAACGACAATGGCAGTTCAGGATTCGAAAGTGTGAGCAAAACTTGTATACTAAACTCGACTGTATGAGTGAATTTCATTAATAAACATAAGAAGATACATATGGTGAGGGGGACGTAATAAGCCTTACGCTCAAATGCGTTTATATCTACAAATACAAAAACTAATTTCTGAAATTTCTGAGACATCTGTCTTTATACGAGACAAAAAAAAAATTTACAGGCGGGCTTGGAGTTTGTGTGAGACCAAAAAAAAAAAATAACCATAAGTAGTGTAGGTAATATTTTTTAACAAAAAGAGAGAAGGAAAAGGAAGAAAAAAGAAAGAGAGAGGAAAGAAGATAGAAGGAAAAGAACCAAAAAAAAAAAGAGGGAGAGAAGGGAGAAGGAAAAGGATGAGAGAGAGAGAGAGAGAGAGAGAGGTTTGTATAGATATGTAGTGTAGGTAAGAATTTTTTAATAAAAATTTTTAATAAAAATTTGGCTGGGCTCTGGCATGAGCCCAGCCTGCCATAGGAAACACACCTAATCAGCATACAAAATATTGAAGTCCCCAATGAGGAGTTAAAGTGAGGAGGTTATTTGAGGAGACCGATCCGATCAAAACATTTAAAATATTTAAGTCCCATGATTTCTTTACATTTGTTGATGGTGAGATTTGATCTCCTCAAATAAGCTCCTCACTTTAAGCCCTCATTATAGCATTTCCGCAGAAAATCAGGAACCGTCTTATAGAGATGAATCCCAGGACCAAAACCAATGCTCCTATCAGACAAAGCATTAGCAGCAAAATTCTGCTCACGATAAGTTTGAGCATTATTTTTAACAAGTTCAGATGGGCTCAACAATAGTACGCCCATTCTAGGATTTTGGCTATGTACACTTTTAAAATTATTAGTTATAAGATTTTTCTTTTGAACAATGCTTAATAATCTCCAAGGGGTGCACACCATGTTAAGCATGTTGTAATTGAAAGCGTTAATTTCTTAGATCACAATATAAAGAATTTATTCAGAAAGAAAAAAAAATCAATCAAATTGGAGATAATTTAGTAATTCATATGTATCAACTAACCCGACAATTTTGGTAACAATTAAGGTCTTCATGATGAACCATCTATTTAGATGATATATATCTCTAATTTGATTAATTTATTCTCATAAATGAGCTTGACATTGTGATTTTGAGAAAAAGGCAATAGAAATTTATATAAATGACAAATACTGTAAAGTGAGCCATCATAATAGCAGCACGAGGATGTGCACCCTTGCACTGTCCTTTTCTTTTTCTCCTGAAATTATTCATCTCAAAATTACTCATGTATTAAATTACACATTGCCTTAGATAAAATTCATCAAAATAAGCACGGGCGGAACTACTATAAGGGCTACAATGGGTTGTTGCCCAGTGAGATTTTTAGGGTAAAAAAATATTAAACCTATATATTTGTTTTCTTTCAAATATAGCCCAATATGTATGAACCTATTAAAGTCCAAAAAAATTCATTTCTTTATGAATTTAGTTTCATGGCAACAATAAAATACACATTAAAATAGGTACACTTTCAATTATGTTGTTGAACATATTTTCATTTTGATATGAAATCTAACAATGCCAAACAGTTTTTATTTTATTTTTATGAAGCGTTAATGCTATTTAGAGACACTAAAATAACCACTGTATTTGAATGCTGCTAAAAAAACAAGAAAAAAAGTCATTTTAGGTCTTTGTGGTTTACCACTTTTACCACTAAGGTCCCTCTAGTTTCAATTTTGTCACTTTTGTCCATGTGGTTTCAATTTAAAGTAATTTAAGGACAATTCCCAATTTCTGATACTTATTGAGGGGCATTTCGGTCCAAACTTGCAGCCCATCCCCAACCACCCAGCAACCCCTCCAAAAACTCATCTCTGTTGTAAACCAGCAACAAACAATGCTCCATTTGAATTTTTGTTGATAAGAATTATGGCCATCTATACATAAACATCAACTAACAAAATCATAATCAAGCGGGTCTTAGAATTACACAAGGGAGATACATTTCTTTATTATTTTTTTTTGAACCCAAAGAAAAACTCACAATTATTATCATAATCCATCTCATTTCTTCTTATAGGATAAAGGTAATCTCCAGCCAAAAAAGAAAAACAAGGTAGCCAAAGCAAGTCTACTTCAATCTTTTGTCAGCTTCATCAAAGTAGCGTAGGATTACAATAGTGTCATCAATTGTAGCTCTTACTGCACCTTGTGCCAGTGTCACAAGCTTTGATAGTTTTTTATTATGTAATTCAATATAATCTCTAAAAAAATTGTTGATGAAGGTAGTATAAATGGAACATCTCTTTGTACATCTCTAAGGAGCATTGTTTGTTGCTAGTTTAGACAGGAGGATTGTCAATGTTTACAACAGGGAGGAGTTTTTGGAAGGGCTAGTGGTTGTCGAGGTGGCTGGGGAGGGGCTGCAAGTTTGGACTAAAATGCCCCAAAATAAGTATCACAAATTGGGAATTGTCCTTAAATTGCATCAAATTGAAACCACAGGACAAAAGTGACGAAATTGAAACCACAAGGACCTTAGTGGTAAAAGTAGTAAACTACAGGGACCAAAAATGACTTTCGCCAAAAAACAAATGCTTCAAAACACCTAACATTCACAAGATTACTAAAACGACAAAACCTCTCTAAAGAAACCCTAAGGAAATAAACTCTAGCGCGGCTTTCCTCCTTCCCCTTCTGCTCTGCTATCCTCTTTTTTCTCCTTCCCTCCCCTTTCTCCTTAATCTTTTTTATTATTTTGTTTTGTCGTATGGAAGCAACCATCGTGAAACGTTGTCGTCATCGTGATAGTCGTCGTCTTTCAGCCCACATACATGAGGATTTAACCCCAGTTGTCAGCCTTCAACATGGGTTTGGAGCTGCAATGCGGGGAAGAGATATCATCTAGTGCCCCAATCATTAGCTGCCAGGTGCATTGATTTCTGACCTAGTTTTTCGAGGTAAAAAAATTAGCCTTGGCTCTAGTGGCCGTCACTTTGTATAGAGAGAAACTGAGAGCTTCTTCTTCATCTTTGCTTTTCTTTCACTATGTGACGTCTACATATTTTCAACAGGTTCTTGAAATCTGCTTTGGTGTTTTGAAATATGTGTCTAGAATATTCATACATTACATCATTTATATCTATGAAAGATTCCAAGATTAATTTCTTCAAGAATAGTTTATTAAAGAAATCGATCTTTTGCTTATCGAATCTATAGTTCATTCATCTATTACTATCCAAAGCTGAGTTGCGGTGCTATGAGGTGAATAAGCTGATGGACTAGTTGTCACTTTCGGGAAAAACAAGCTTTTAGCTCAACTAAGTTTGAAGATTGCATATGGAGGTAGTGCTCATTTCCTAAATAGACCTTAGTATTGTTTGAGCTTGTAATTATTTTTTCTATAAGAATCTTCTTGGCTTAGTGGATTACCTGGTTGGAGTGATGACCCAATTTTTCCTAGTGGTGGGTTTCTGGGTGAACATGTTTGGTGTGATGTTTGTGATTTTATGACTAGTCATATTGTATTTATTATCTTTGAAATGCGTTCACACACTTATCACTCTAGTTGTTGCCAGCACATGAGATACCTAGATTGACGTATCCTTCTAAGCGCCTAGGTTGTCACTTTGTCATCTTCTAGATTTGCATAGGTTTGACAATTGATTGATGAATGAATACATATTTTTCTTTGTGTTCTTACATATGTGACTAGTTGTTGACTAGTCATACTTTTGCTAAGATTACTTTGCATGTCCAATCTTTATTTAATTTGGTTTGAGATTATTTTTGGGTTTTTTTCCACAAATAAGCTCATTTTAGCATGACATATTATACGTACAAAAGCCCTATATGGCCTTTTTTTTTTTTTGGGGAGGAGATGGGGTGGCATTTTTGAATTTTCCTCTCCAATTTTGAAATAATATCTTTATATTTTTACCCATTCCATCTAAGTATGAATTTCATATTTATGAGGGTGCCTTTGGTGTACATATAAAGTCAATTTTGGTGGTCCACAAGTCTATTCATATTAGGTCATTTTTTATTAAAACAAAATGGTAAGTAAGACAAACTATCACAATTATTCATAATTATTTAAGGTTAATTAATATTTATTTTCAACTTTGCACTTTTTTCCAACTTGAAAATTTGAAATATATAAAGGGGTTATCTTATGCTGACTTAAAACTCATGACTAAAACGATCCAAACCATATATTCTCATGCAGCCTCTTATAATCAGGCCTTATCAACAAAGACAAGAGGCATGTTAAATATGGCGTGAGACTTTTGAGAGATTGAGGGACATGGTCGTTGTCCCATATGATGAATGAATGACGATAATAAGATTATTATTTCACTATAATATTTTATCGAAAAGAAGTAAATTTTATTAACTGAAAATATTGGTTACAATATATAAAATCATCAATAATACAATTCATCGACCTTCTTCTAATCAATAATTTGCACCTTGTTTAGATAAAGCAAAAAGGGAAAGAGCATGAGCCACTTTATTCATACCGAATATGAAGGTTTTTTTTATAAAAAAAAAAATTAATAATGCTTTTTATCACAGTGTGTAGAATGATTTTTTTTTTCACATGTCTTTAAATCTGGATGGACTATACACTCTTTAGCAGTATAAAGTAGACAAGAAAATTCTTTCAGTCGGGTCCTTTCCAAGTGACGAAGGGTTTTAGTTCAACGAGTGAAAAACTATCATGAGAGAGAAATGAAGGCAAAAAAGAAGCTAATGGAAGAAAAAGATTATTATCAAAGCATGCAAATAAGGTCGTACTTTTTGCTCACCAATTCTAATGGAAGAAAAAGAAGCTAGCAAGTCATATACAGCTGTTGGCCTATAGATGAAGATTATGTGTTGGACGGTGAACTTGGAAGTTTTGTAAGGGTTGGTCTTGTACGTAGTTTTTGAACTTAAATATTTGTCGAGAGAGTAGGGACGCCTTTTCTTCCATTCTATGGACACACACGGTTTGAACTTTAATAAGAAAAGGAGACACACGGTTTGTTGTTGTCGTGATAGTCGCTGTCTTTTGGCCCACGCACATGAGGATTTAACCCCAGTTGTTAGCCTTCAACATGGGTTTGGAGCTGCAATGCGGGGAAGAAATGTCGTCTGGTTCGGGTTTAGCATGTACGACACTGCAGGTTTAGCCAGTATGGCGCTATGAGTCTCTTCGGGTTGCCCGGAAGGATGTGTAGTGGTGGTCCTACTTTTTAGTTTTTTTGTCTAATAAGTTTCAAGAACTCTTTAGGAGTTTGATGTGTTTTATTTTGTATTGTAGGTTTGAGTAGGCATGCTTTTGGTTGCTGAATTAGGGATTTTAATCACTTTATGGGTTATGTGTGATTCTCTCCATATCAATTCAACTTGTTGTAGATTTATCCATATATTGCACTATAATGGCCTTGTACTTGTTTATATTACTCTTATCAATAAAATACTATCACTTAAATAAATAAATAAATAAAAGACCACTGAGGTGCTAGGGAGTGGAGATTCGACCTTCTTTAATTACTAATTAATCCTCTCAAAATCATCCTAAACATACAAGTGCTATATCATTGTGTCCATATGCAAGTTAACTTTAATATATCAAGTTGGCTTAAATAATCCAAGAACCTATGAAAGGGAACTACATAAACTAATATTTAATTAATAAGATACATATGTCATTTAGGCATATTGGGATGAAGCACGAAAATATTGGTCAAGAGATTACACCATGTATATATAGGGCTAGTGGAACACCACCTTGTAAATTAGATACCACCTTGAAAATTTAAACAATATAATGTATGTGGAAGCTTTCAAAGGGATGACAAACCCACAATGGCTAAAACAATCCAAAGCCTAGCTTAGTTGTGGGCTTGAGTTGGCTTTGTTTGGGTGTGAATTGTTTGGTGTTGTGCTCTTTCTAGAGGAGAGTTTGCGTTTGTGGTTTACGTTGTGGGTGATTTGCTTGGCTTTTCCAAACATGTGTTTATGCCAAACTGTCTTTGGCCTTGTGTAACTTTAATTGGAGGTATACTGTATGAGTTTGATGTTGTCGAATGATCCCTCTGTATTGGTTGTAACCCCTTTATGGGTGGTGGTTGTTGTTATTTGGACCACATTTACTGATTGCATTGGTGACCAGCTCATTTAAATTCTCACGTGAGACTCACACTTTGCCAACTGTAGATTTTCTATACAAACTACTTTTGTCCATTAGTGCCCCAATCATTAGCCGCTAGGTGCATTGATTTCTGACCTAGTTTTTTGGGGTGAAAAATTAGCCTTGGCTCTAGTAGCCGTCATTTCGTATAGAGAGAAATTGGGAGCTTCTTCATCTTTGCTTTTCTTGAAATCTCTTTGGTGTTTTGAAATATGCATCTAGAATACATACATTACATCATTTATATCTATGAAAGATTCTAGGATTAATTTCTTCAAGAATAGTTTATTAAAGAAATTGATCTTTTGCTTATTGAATCTATAGTTCATTTATCTATTACTATCCAGAGCTGAGTTGCGGTGTCATGAGGTGAAGAAGCTGATGGACTAGTTGTCACTTTCGGGAAGGACAACCTTATAACTCAACTAAGTTCGGAGAAGAAGATTGCACTTGGAGGTAGTGCTCATTTCTTAAATAAACTTTAGGATTGTTTGAACTTGTGATTATTTTTTATGTAAGAATCTTCTTGGCTTAGTGGATTACCTAGTCGGAGTGATGACCCCCAGTTTTTCCTAATTGTGGGTTTCTAGGTGAACATGTTTGGTGTGATGTTTGTGATTTTATGACTAGTCATATTGTATTTATTATCTTTGAAATGCATTCACACACTTATCACTCTAGTTGTTGCTAGCACATGGGATGGCTAGATTGACATATCCTTTTGAGTGCTTAGGTTGTCACTTAGTCATCTTCTATATTTGCATGGGTTTGACAATTGATTGATGAATGAATGTGTATTTTTGTTTGTGTTCTTACATTTGTGACTAGTTATTGACTAGTCATACTTTTGCGAAGATTACTTTGCCTATCCAATCTTTTTTTAACTTGGTTTGAGATTATTTTCAAGTTTTTTCACAGATATGCCCATTTTAGTATTGACATATTATACAAAAGCCCATATATGGCCTATTTGGAAGGAGAAAAAAAAAACTAGAATTGCCACTTGTCATTTTTTAATTGGTTCTTATAAAATTTTAACACGCTAAAATAGATTTTTAAAATTATATATTTTTATTTTTACCCCTTCCATCTAAGTATGAATTTCATATTTATGAGGGTGCCTTTGGTGTAGGGGTGGCATTTTAAACCGAAAAACTGAAAAATCGCAAAAATCAACCGACAATTTACCGCAATGAAACCACAATCGCGGTAAACCGAACTGCATTTGCGGTATTAAAAACCGAACTGCATTTGTGGTTGCGGTTGCGGTATTTGATTTTCAAAACTTGCGGTTACCGCAAACCGCAAAGTATAGCCGCACGGATGATGAAGTTGAATTATACAAGGAAATGGAACATATAACAACTTGTAAATAATTAGTTTATTTATGCTTCTTCTTATAATAAAATGTACTAAACTATGTTGTTTTATTTGTAGATAACATTGGTGCTCAAACAACACAACGGGGTTCTTCAAATCCACTCACCACCAACACTTGAGTTTGTAGCTTTAGTTTGTAACATTGGTGCATTGCATTTTCCTTTTAGTTTGTAACTTTAATTAACTTTGAATTAGATTTTTCTTTTTAGTTGTAACTTTAATTCATTTTACTTTGCATTTTCCTTTTGGTTTGTAACTTTAAAGGATTTGGAATTGGAATACTTGAGAAGTTTAACTTTAATTGGAATGCTTGGAATTGTAACTTTAATTTTCTTAGGTTGTGAATGCTTGAGAAGTTGAGGAGATTGTGAATTTATATATGTTTGAGAAATTGAGGTTGTGTATTTATTTATTTAGGTTGTAAATTTATATTTTTGTGAATGCTTGAGAACTTGCGGTTTTAAACCGCTAATTCGCGGTAACCGACCACATTTTGCGGTTTACCGCAATGCTGTAAACCGCAAAACGCGGTCGGTTTGCGATTTCAAAATCATCAAACCTCAAATAGTCGGTTCGGTTTGCGGTTTGAGTAAAAATTCGCGATTACCGAACCGCAACCACCCCTACTTTGGTGTACATATAAAGTCAATTTTGGTGGTCCACAAGTCTATTCATATTAGGTCATTTTTTTATTAAAACAAAATGGTACGTAAGACAAAAACTATCACAAATGTTGTGAAATCTGACTATGCGGAATAGTTAGTTTTGGTGAAGTAGTAATGCTATTTATTTGGCAATACTGTGCTGTGAAAATAATCAATGTTAAATTTGTTGTGAGAGAAATCAGTTGTAAGATAAAGCAGTTTGGCATTTGGCAAACTTTTTGTTACAAGTGTTGTTGATACTGATTCCTGCATAATCAGAAAATGATTGCCACATAATCATTAAGCCTAGCATCTCTTCGAAACTAATTCCTGCATAATCAAAAAATGAAAGCATATCATTAGTTGCTTTCCCTTATAGCTTTCTTTCATAGCAATTTTTAACAATAAGTGATTTTCTCATAGTTTACCAAACAAATTGGGCTTCCTAAATTTTTTTTAAAAAATCACTTATCAACCCTAATAAGCAATGCCAAACAGACACTTAGAACACTAAAATGGCGAGATGTATTTAAATTGTATTTATAATTTTTTTCATAATTATTTTAGGTTAATTAATATTTATTTTCAACTTTCCACTTTTTTTCCAACTCCATCACAACCATCACGCTGAACCATCACTCATCACTGAGGGGACAAAGAACCGCAGAAAGAAGGAAAAAAGACTCTACGGCGGATTATGCATATGCAATTTTCCTATAAACAATCAGAGTCAGTGTCCTCAATTAAAATATATAATTGACCGGGTTCAAATGGTTGGTACCAAGCAGCTATCAAAGTTTGACTAGTCTAAATTTGTAGGGTTCCCTCCGATTGCTTGAGGTGTTTTCAATTCGGAAATGACAACCAATTATATTCCAACTAGAAAAAACTTGTTTAATTGCTAATTACATTTATGAAAACCATCCTACAACAGGTGCAAGTTAAGTTTAATATATCAAGTTGATATAAACCACAAAAATATTAATTGGTCATGAAATTATATCATATATAGTGCTAGTGGGACCCTTGTATATTATACACCACCTTGAAAATTTGAAATATATTAAGGGGTTATCTTATGGCTGACTTAAAAACCCATGACTAAAACGATCCAAACCATATCTTCTCTTGCAGCCTCTTATAACCAGGCCTTATCAACGAAGACAAGAGGCATGTTAAATATGGTATGAGACTTTTGAGAGCTTGAGGTACATGCATGTTGTTGTCCCATATGATGAATGAATGACGGTAATAATATTATTATTTCCCTATAATATTTTATCGAAAAGAAGTAAATTTTATTAACTGAAAACATTGGTTACAATATATAAAATCATCAATAATACAATTCATCGACCTTCTTCTAATCAATAATTTGCACCTTGTTTAGATAAAGCAAAAAGGGGAAGAGCATGAGCCACTTTATTCATACCGAATATGAAGTTTTTTTTTTTTCGTTAATAATGCTTTTTATCACAGTGTGTAGAATGATTTTTTTTTTCACATGTCTTTAAATCTGGATGGATTGTACACTCTTTAGCATTATAAAGTAGACAAGAAAATTTTTCAGTCGGGTCCTTTCCAAGTGACGAAGGGTTTTAGTTCAACGAGTGAAAGACTATCATGATTCATGAGAGAGAAATGAAGGCGAAAAAGAAACTAATGGAAGAAAAAGATTATTATCAAAGCATGCAAATTAGGTCGTACTTTTTGCTCAACAACTCTAATGGAAGAAAAAGAAGCTAGCAAGTCATAGACAGCTGTTGGCCTACAGATGAACGGTGAACTTGGAAGTTTTGTAAGGTTGGTCTTGTACGTAGCTTTTGAACTGAAATATTTGTCGGGAGAGTAGGGACGCCTTTTGTTCCATTCTATGGACACACACGGTTTGAACTTTAATAAGAAAATGAGACCCACTCTTCGATTTTTCTATATGACATAGAGATGTTTGAAACTTTGAAGCCTCTTGCATGAAAGTCTCCATTAAAATGCTGAACTTCGAAATTTCTTACCTTCCATGGTGGAGGTGATAGATGAACACATCAGCTCAAGTTAGAATACCCACGTGCTATTCACGTGTTAGTTTGTTAAGCTGTTAGTTACTTAAGCCTTCAGTCTTTACAATTGTATATAAGCTAAACTGTGCTTTGTAATATTCATTCAGTAAATAACCAAACAGAAAAATCTCAATATATTCTCTCTGGATTTCAGTCTTTCTTCTTCCTTTGTTTTTTGCCAAATACCTCTTCTGTTATCATGGTATCAGCACCCATGGTGATGATCTAGATCTGTTATTCCGCTTCTCTTTCTCTTTGCTTCCTTCACCTCTCTTGTTCTCTCTGCAATTCCTAATTTCTCACCTTTCTCAGATTTCTCAGATTTCTTCGAATCCAAATTTTCTTTTTCTAAAAACCTAATTTCTTCACGGCTTCTTCTTTTCTCAAAATTGAGAGTCTTCTTGGCCTCCTTACGATTCGTCTTGCTGATGATAACTTCTTGAAGTGGAGTTATCAGATCGAATCTATGCTTCAAGGCTACGAGCTTTTTGGGCATTTCGATGGTTCTTCGGTTCCACCTCCTCAATTCGCCATTGTTGATGAGGAAGGCAACACTTCTGAGCTTACCACTGCTTATAAGGAGTGGATTCGTACTGATAAAGCACTTTTGAGTTTACTCATTGCTTCTCTGTCTGACGAGGCGCTTGAATACGTCATTGGATGCAAAACAGCTCGCGATGCTTGGATCAACCTCTCTGATCATTATGCTTCGTTTCTCGCGCTCGGATTAACCATCTCAAAGCGGGTTGCAAACCGCAGTAAAGGTGGAGATTCCATCGAGCGTTTCTTGCTTCGTCTCAAACATTTTCGAGATCAACTGAATGCTGCTTGTATCAAGATTTCTGATGATGATTTCAATATTAATGCTTTGAATGGCTTACCTCCCGAATATGACATAATCAAGACTGTCTTGATTGCACGAGATACTCCATTGTCTCTCAAGGATTTCAGAGCACACTTCTCGCAATGAACAAACTGCTGAGGCTCGTATTGTTCATCATACTGCGTTATATGCGACTAATTCATCTTGTGCTCAAGGTTCCTCTGTGTCTTCAGGATAGGGTATTTTACGTACACCTTCTCAACCTTTACCACATGTTTAGTCTTTTGGTGGTCAGCAGAGTTCTTTTTCTCGTGCCTCTGGTTCTCGAGGTTTTTCTGCACAAACCTCTGGTCGTGGGAGGTTTAATGGTGGTCGCCATATCTCTTCTCAGTTTCGGGGTAGTGGTACTTCTGGTTTTCCTGGAGGTTCTAATTCCTATCGATCTCATGTGGTGCCTGAGTGTCAAATTTACAGCAAGCGTGGACATACAGCTGCTAATTGCTATTATCGTCATGCCAATTCCTCCTCTTCTACTTCCAGCATTGTTGAATGCCAAATCTATGGCAAACGTGGGCATGGCGCACTTGATTGTTTCCACAGGTCAAACTACTCATTTCAGGGCCAAGCACCTCCTTCATCTCTGAATGTTATGACTGCTCAGACTTCTTTCTCTCTTAAGCACGTCTAGATTGCAGATAGTGGTGCTTCTCATCATATGGTTGGCAATTCCTCTCAATTGGATCATGTGACTCCTTGTAATGTTGATGAGAATGTTACTGTTGGCAATGGGGCAGGTTTGACTATTCAGAATCTTGGCACTGCTACTATCTCTTGTGCCCAATCTAATTCACTGCATCTTCATCTGTTTTGCATGTTCCTAAGCTCAAAGCAAATCTATTATCCGTCCATTCAATTGTGTAAAGACAATAATTGTTTTATCACATTTGACATCTCTGGCTTTTATATACAGGACAAGATAACCAAGGCAATTCTTCTTCAAGGCAAGAGTAATCAAGGTTTATATCCCATTCCTCTTTCTGCTTCTCAAAGATCTCGAGGTGTTTCTTCTATTTCTTCCACTCCAGTTGCATATCTTGGACAACATGTCAACGTCTCTATCTGGCATCAAAGGTTAGGGCATCCAACAAATACCGTTGTGCAAAGAATGCTTCAAGATTCTGCTTTATCTGTTTCTGTTGATACTTCTCAAGCACTATGTACTGCTTGTTTACATGGTAAAATGCACAAGCTTTCTTTTCCTAAGGATCATATTAAGTCTAATGTTCCCTTTCCGAGGATACACAGTGATGTATGGGGTCCTTCCCGACATAAATCCATAGATGGTTTTCGATACTATGTTAGTTTCATTGATGAGTGTACTGGTTACTTATGGCTTTATCCACTGTTTAATAAATCTGGAGTGTTTGAAGAATTTCTCAAGTTCTATGCTCTTGTCACTAATCAGTTTAAGGCTACTATTCAGTATTTTCAAAGTGATGGGGGTGGTGAGTTCATTAGTAGGCAATTTTCTTCTTTTTTGGATTCAAAAGGGATTATTCATCAGGTCTCTTGTCCATACACCCCTCAGCAAAATGGTTTGGCAGAGAGGAAGAATCGCCATATTATCGAAACTGCTCTTACTTTACTAGTTGCTTCTGCTCTTCCTGATAAGTTCTGGTTTCATTCAGTTGCTCATGCTACTTATCTCATCAATCTTATGCCTAGTTCAGTTTTAAGATATCAGAATCTCCATTTTCAAAGCTTGTATGGCAAGGTTCCTGATATTAAATCTCTTAGGATTTTTGGTACTGCAGTTTACCCATATATCAGACCTTATAATGAACATAAGCTTCAGCCAAGAACAGCTCAATGTGTTTTTATGGGATATTCTCCAGGTTATAAAGGGGTCATTTGTTACAATAGATCCACCTCAAGGTTTGTTGTTTCCAGACATGTCATTCATGATGAAACTGTTTTTCCTTTTAAGTCTCATTCCATCTCAGCAGATTCAGTTCCAAGTTCATGCTCTTCTCAGACTCAGCCTTTACCAATTTGTGTTTCACTTCCTCCATGTATCCATGCTTTAAATCCTAGTGATATATCTGGTTCTATATCTCCTCAACATGTTTCTTCATAAAACCATAGTTCACAGAATGATTCTATTTCATCTTTAGAATCTACTGAGAATCCTGCCTTGTCTTCCAGTGATTCAATCTTATCTGCAATTAATGATCAGCAACTACAAGTTCTCTTGCCTGCCTCCCCTTCTGTCTCTAGTTCTATGTCTCCTCCTGTTAACACTCGTGCTATGCAGACTAGATCAAAGTCAGGTATCTTTAAGTCTAAACAGTTTGAAGATTATCAGTGTTATTATACTACTCTTCCTGTTATACATGATGCTACTGAACCAGCCACTTATAAGGTTGCTTCTCAATCTGTTCATTGGATTCAAGCTATGAAGGACGAAATTGAGGCATTACATGCTCAGGGTACTTGGGAGTTAGTTCCTAAGCCAAGTTCATAAAAATATTGTTGGTTGTCGATGGGTATATCGAATTAAGAAAAACTCATATCACTTTGGCTAGATATAAGGCCATATTAGTTGCCCAAGGCTTCAGCCAAGCTCCTGGACTGGATTTCAGTGAAACTTTTAGCCTTGTGGTCAGACACACCACAGTAAGGTTGATATTAAGTATCGCAGCGATGAACCGATGGTCACTTCGTCAACTTGATGTTAAGAACGCATTTTTACACGGTGATCTTGAGGAAGAAGTCTATATGCATCAGCCACAAGGTTTTGAGGATCCAAAACATCTCAGTTATGTTTGCAAGTTATGGAAGTCTCTTTATGGTCTTAAGCAAGCTCCAAGGGCTTGGAATGCCAAATTCACAGGTTATCTTCCAGCCATTGGTTTTGAATCATCTCACTCTGACCCTAGCTTATTTGTGAAGCATCTAGGTTCAGATATTGTGATCCTTCTCTTATACGTGGATGATATAATATTGACTGGTTCAAAGGTGGCTTTGGTGCAAGAAGTTGTTGATGAATTAAGCTCAGTTTTTGATATGAAAGATATGGGGAAGTTGAAATATTTCTTAGGATTACAGATTTCATATAATACAGCTTGAGATATTTTTGTTAACCAGGCTAAATATGCCAAAGATTTGCTTGCTAAGGCTGGTTTGAGTTCATGCCGACCTTGTCCTACCCCTTATAAACCACATGGTCAATTGTTAAAGACTGAAGGTGATGCTTTGACTGATCCTACAATCTACAGAAGCATTGTTGGTGCATTACAGTATTTAACATTTACCATACTGAATCTCTTATCTGTTAACACAGTATGTCAGTTCATGACTACTCCTTCAGAGTTACATTTTCAGTTAGTTAAGAAGATTTTGCGCTATCTTCAAGGTACCTTGGATCATGGACTTACCTTGACTAGTGGTGCTTGGGAACTTAATGCTTACAGTGATGCAGACTGGGCAGCAGATATAAGTACTAGATGATCTACCACTGGTTTTGTGGTTTTCTTAGGCCATAATCCTATCTCTTGGCAATCTAAGAAACAGAACTCAGTCTCCAGGAGTTCAACCGAAGCAGAATACAGAGCATTGGCTCATACAGCAGCATATTTGGCCTGGATCAGACAAGTTTTGCTTGATTTGAAAGTGTTTCTACCTCAGCCTCCTACTATACATTGTGACAACCTTTCTGCTCTAGCATTGAGTTCTAATCCTGTGTATCACTCACGAATCAAACATCTTGATATAGACTTTCACTTTGTTAGAGAAAGAGTACAAAGAAGAGATCTCTCCATGCAGTATATTCCAACAGATGAACAGGTTGCAGACATATTTACAAAAGGGTTACACAGTCCAATCTTCACAAAGCATTGTGGTAATTTATGGCTTGGGAACCCAGCTGGATTTGAGGGGGAATGATAGATGAACACATCAGCTCAAGTTAGAATACCCACGTGCTATTCACGTGTTAGTTTGTTAAGATGTTAGTTACTTAAGCCTTCAGTCTTTATAATTGTATATAAGCTAAACTGTGCTTTGTAATATTCATTCAGTAAATAACCAAACAGAAAAATCTCAATATATTCTCTCTGGATTTCAGTCTTCTTCTTCCTTTGTTTTTTGCCAAATACCTCTTCTGTTATCAGGAAGTTGCATTAGATTGGGGAGTTGGTATGATAGGAGCTTCTGTATGATTTATATTTCTTTCCTGTCAATTTACTGTCCCAATAATGATCGTTAAACTTACTTTTACTTGAAAATCCCTTAAGAATCTAGCAAAGCAAAAAACCAAAATCGAGCAGCTTTACTATTGTTGTGAAAAACATAGCTGAGGAAAATACTGCAGATGGAGATGTAATCAAGGAGCAAGGCGCGACATCATCAAACAGCTACTCAGCTGTGGAGGACTCTCAAAATAACCCACAAGATATAAGCAAGAGCAAGGAGGATGGCACCAAAACAGTACCATATTTACAAGTTTTTCTCCTTTGCTGAATCCTTGGATTACATGTTAATGAATGTTGGTACAATCAGTGCTATTGGAAATGGGGCCGATGTGATTAATTCCTTTGGAGAAACTAGGAATAATAAAGACAACAATAGTTGTAGGTTGAATATGATGAGTAAGGTGTGCTTATAATTATTAAAATACTACGTTTGTTTTATAATTCTTTTTGGTCATTTTATATTAGGATAAATTAGTAATTCAATAAATAATTTGATAACTCAATTAATCTAAGGTTTCGTTTAAACGCACTCATTTAAAAATCACATAAGTCGAATCTATATTAATTTATAATTTTAGATCTCTGAAACTAGATGTATGATGAATGGATCTGATGAATCATGCGATGTGTAATTGTCACTTGCTGAGCGAAACGGCGTCGCTTGTGAAATATATTTGAAAGTTGCCTGCTCTATTGTCGGTCACAACACAAGACAAAAACTAGTAAATCAATGACGAGTGAAGCGACGTCGTTGTCAGGGTTGGCTTGCAAATAATATCAAGCTGGGAAAAATCCGCCAAAGCAGAGGAGGATTCTCATACGCCAGTTAACAATTAGCAGCCAGAAATATTCTCGAAATTTAGAATCAAATGGAATCTCTCCATCTCCATATAATAATTGGTGGCCTCAGAGTCCCTCAAATATTCAATAACATCCCCAAAAATCCTTACTTGGATATCATTTCTTTCTGTCAAGACCCTGTTTGGTTGCCGGGAAAATTGAGGAGCAGAACAGATAAAGCAGAAAGCTTTCTTTCCCAGGTTTCATATTTCACTTCAATCAATCAATTTTCATTTTATATGTGCTTGTTTGTGATTAGAAAACTATTGGGTGTTGCTTAATTTTGATTTTGGTTTTTGGGTTTTCTTAAAGGTTATTGCTTTGTCATGGTCCAAGTACTGCAATGATGCTGATGGTGTATGCTGTAGGAGCTATTACATGCTTAGACTCTAATATTCAACTGCATGAGGCATTGCCCTGCAAGACTACCCATGTGAATTTCTTGAACAAAATTTCAATTTGTCTTAGCTCAACTGGAGCTCCTTGTAATTCTATACTCTCTGCCTCCTGCTTTTCTTGGAGAAACCGTGTTCAGCTAAACAGCCCCAAGAAATGGCTTGTAAGTGTTTGTGCTAGTTTCTCTCTTTTCTCAAAGATTTTTTTTTTTTTGGTTCTTTTTGGGATTTATAAGAGTGTTTGATGTGTTTTACTATGACCCATTACAGTGCAGGATGCATGATTCGAGTTCATCAGATGATGAGTATCGATCCTCACGCAACATAGCAATCAGTTTGTTTAGGCGGTACAGGAATGTGGTTGACCGTGGAGGAGGTGCCAACCTAAAAGTACATTCAGTGTTTTTCATGAACTGCATATTTGTGAGGTTTGCTTTGTATACTTTCTTTTCCGATTACCGTGTTTGTTTTTGGTTGATCAGGAGTTCATCAGTGCTGGGGTGAATGCATATGCGCTGGGCTGCACAGATGAGGGGTTAAGGAAAGAACTTGTTGATATGAAAGAATCTGGTGTTGAAATTGAAGGAATGCAAAGCTATGGTGGAACCACCAGTTTGAAATCCAAGATTGCATCAGAGGAGGTAAGTCACTCCTTCCTCCTTGAACTTGAATCACTTGTTAAAACAGAACCTTGTTTAGCTATATTCACAAGTTATCTGATTGTCTTAAGATTGTAAAGTTAATTTTGTAGCCATTCTCTTTAGAAACAAAGAGGTTCATCTGTTTATATTTGAGATCTATTTACTAGTCATCGTCTAGTGCTGGAAATTTGAGAAGCTGGCTATGCCAGTTAAGGCTTCTGTTGGTCATACATTCTACTGTGTGTGAGGTGACTAGTTAACTAAATGGAATTCCATTCTTCCTTTTTGTTTTCACAATGCAGGTTGAGGAGTGCATTCTGTGGTTGAGCATTATATTCATCACCATCCTGTGTACACCACAGCCAACAATAGTTAGGTGGTCATCCACACCTCCAGTGTCAGATGAAGAAAGGCTTAAGTGGAAAGGTTTTTGTGCACTCATAGCAAATGCGTATTACGTGAGAGGAATGGCATGGTAAGATGCTTTCAGCATATTCAATTCCTACTTTGAGTTATATGTTGTTATTCTTATTAAACATGGATGTATTGATGTATCCAAACCCTTGCTTGAAATTCATGTAATTTCTTATGCAAGCAAGTTCACCAATGCATATGTTCCTCAAGCACTTCATGCTAAGACAGCAACTTATCAACTTCCATTTGGCCTTTTCAATAAAACTATCAGGCATTTCAATAAAACTATAAGGCATTTTTAACTACTGTTTTCTCGCAATATAAGTAGTTTCTGAATGTGTAAATTTTTTGTTGAAGGCTTCCGGTAAAGACGCTTCAACTAGAGCAAATGGCAGTGGTTGGACATGCTGAGGAACCTTCAGTTGTTGCAAGTCGAATGCGATTAGTTTTTAGCACACTTGAGGTTAGATAACTAGAGTACATTTTCCAAGTAACTAAATGAGAAGGTTATGTGTTAATGAATTATTTGCATGTGCAGGTTGTGAGTCCACAGTGGCCTAGAGTATAGTGCTTCAATTTCAAAAACAGATGTCATGCTGGCCTTACTATGAAATTTTCAGTATGTAAATCAATGTAGCCTAAACATTCTTCTATTTAGAAAGGAAAGGGGGGAAAATACTTTAACCTGATATTGGAAATTGTTTATAAATGTGAAGAATGTCACTGTTTTTGTTCAGGTTATTTATCACATGCTCTTCCAAGGGTTAGAAAAATTAGTTTAGCTGCTATTCAATTGATATTTTTCTTAAATAATCAATGCAAACATCTAGGGAAGATTGGTGAGCAACTTACAAAGCAAGTCATCTACATCATCATTTCTACCCCCTTCTCTCTCCTCTATGTGGATATTGACTGCAATATCTATGGGTTGATTGACTTGCACCACAAGTTTCCACATTCATGCTGTATAAAACATAATTTACTGTAAAATAATGTGATCATTTTCCACTGAAAGAGCCATGTTCCCAAGTTCTGCAGCTCTGCAATTCTAAATCTAACGGCAGCAGCATCATTAACATGACAATTCAAACCTCTCTCAGCACCTGTAACATATATACTAGCCTGATTCTTATATCTACTCAAAAGTATCATCCACAGGGATGGATGAACTCCAAATTGCATGCATCATTTTCCACATCAACCTACAAAAGGTAGACAACAAAAAGAGATGAGAAAAGTTGAAAACCTTGGACCCTCTCCTTGAATACATTTGCTTTGAGAGTTTAGCTTCATTGAAGACATAGTTGGGTCCCTTTTCCACTTGTTCCAACACAAAAGACAATTTTTGAAAAGAAACATATTACCCAATTGACCTACAAAATTCATTTTAATATTGATCACAACATCATGCTCTACCTTACTAAGCCCATCTCTTCTGTGGAGTTGCTGGAGTAGCATCCTTTCGTCCAGGGAGAGAACGCCTTTTAATTATCTTTCTCGAATCTGCACCAGCTGATAATTGCCTTGGCCTTGAAGAATGAATTGTACTGGATTTTTTTCCAGGACTCATTGGCAGAGATTTTGGACTTGCTGGTTGAGATTTTGGACTCATTGGCTGAGAGTTTTTGCTTACTGAGTGTACTGGCCTTGGACTCATTGGCTGTGGTTTTTTGCTTACTGAGTGTACTGGCCTTGAATTCATAGTTATCTCTTTTAGAGGATTCAATGATTGATATTTTATGTGACTGGCAGTTGGTTTCACCATAGAAATTGAGGTTTTTTCCGGCACTAGTTTTTGGCTTGTTGAAACAGAGTCATGAACCTGAGGAACCTCTGGATATTTACAACTAGGAGGAGCTTTTGTTCGATTCACAGGAGAGCAGTCTGAATCAGAGGATGAAGGGCTAGTAGTACTATCCATATCATAAAGGAGGTTGTCTGTCATGTGCGGAGTTTGTATATCATGTGAGTTTGAGGAAGAGAAAGAGGGTCTCTGAAGCCTTGTAAGGTGTACTACCTGTATTTAGATATTTAGACATAATTAATTCAAAAGGCAAAACACCTTTTCCCTAAATTCTGAAACCCCATGTCTCACCCAGCAGCTCCTTACCTTTTGTTCTAGAACCACCATGTCCCTCTTTAGTCTTGTAATTGTCGAGTTCTTCCTACGTATTATGTCTTCCAACTCTGCAATCCTCTGTCATGAGTGATAAGGATAACCCAGATCAATCAAAGAAAAAATTTGGCAAGGAAAGAAGGAAACAAGAACAAAACAGGGAGGTTACCCTTGAACCAGCATTTTCAGATGACTGGAGTAAAGAGGTTAGGTCCTGTATGGTCCCATCTTTCTCTTCACAATCCTTCTTGAGATTGTATATGTCTTGTTCAATGGCTAAGGTGTTTAGCTGTGGAAATTACAACAAATTACATCAAGCACATGAAAAGTGATACCTTAGAAAATAGAAATTGTTTGATAATTTAGGCAACATATAATTCCATTGGGTAGTTACAATTTTCAAATAGCATTGAAAGAATAGCAACAAAAGGAGAGTGAGTAAAAACTGCCATTGAAACATAGATCTAGCAGTTCAACTTTTGCTTGGGAAGAAAATCAGTTAAGTGTTTCGAAACTCTTTTTCCACTCAGAAATTTTTATGAGAAACAAGTGATTAAACGAGAAACTTATGGCATATTTGGTTACCTTTGTTGCAAAACTATGCTTTGTTTAATTATAAGAATATTATAAACTTGTATCAGCATGGTTATATCTTTCTATCAGTTCCTTGACAAAGGTCCAATGAATTTGAAATGATAATGTACATGGGAACCTTCCGTTACCTGGATGTCTGCAGCAGAAGTGACACTTGATGCCAGGTCTGATAAATCAGACATACGGCGCTCCTCTTGCTCTTGTACAATTGGGAGAGACATTTTATATTGCAGTGTCTCATCCCCATTGGAGGCTTTCATAACATTGTTACCCTGATACCAAATTAAGAGATGAGCAAGATTCAAGATTTCAGCATTACCATCACAAACTGTGATTTCCTAGTTTACATTACAGAAGAACCTATTTATCTGACATAGAACAAATTCTTACCCCCAACCCATTTTGAAGGTCACGATGTTGATCACAAAGCCAACAACCACAATCAACAAATTTGATTTTATGAGAACCAAATGATTCATTGCTTTGCAATTCTGCGTTTTCGAGGGTGGAAGGCTCCACGGTTGCTGAGTGGTCCTTAATGTTATTCATCTGCTCGCACAGGCTGTCAAGCTTCTGCTGCATGCTTGATAATAGCTGATCCTGGTAACAGAATACAAATAATCACTCATAGATTCAGGAAACAACGTTTCATCAATTGAAGTTGCTCAGCATTTAACATAATATACTAAGGAGATTCAATTGACTAGAAAGATTGATGTTTTACTCAAGGAATATCAAATCTGAAACAATACAACAAAAACCAAAAGCAGAATCAGTAAAAATAATCATATGTCAATTTAGAAGTAGACTGTAGGCCTCTATTAAATTTAGAAATTTAAAATTAAACATGTTAAAAAAACAAGCTTTTACAAGATCCAAAGGGAATTGATATTGAAAAAAAAAAACATCCAATTATGAATAGAACCCCTAATAATTCTTCACACAATGATAACTACATAACAAGAACCGTTAAGATAAGTATAAAGAATTACGCAAGAAATCATCAAAGTACCAACATTTATTACAGAGAAAATCTAAAGATTCATTTTTGAAACAAACCCAATTCAAAAATTAAAAAGAAAATTCAATAAACCTAATTAATTAAAGCTCAATTATCACAAACCCTAAGTTCCACAGATTTCGTTAGCTGTGTAATGTGGCGGTTTTTCTTTGACTCTGCAGCGGCGACACTTATCACGGCAACAAAAAGGAACCTCTGGATGGGGCTAAACAACTCCCAAGCCACGGCTTGCTCGGGGTTCAAGCCACCTTTAATGGCTCGAGCCGAGCTGGCCTCGTCGGCATTGACGAGCCGACCATCGAGGGAGACCCATGCCAGCTTCCGACGAGCCGGCACGGGTCGACTAGTCTCATTGAAGCTGCTGGAGAGGCGGCGCGTAGAAGAGGGTGCCAGTATTGGGGTTAAGAAGACTCGAGCCGAGCCGAAGCCGAAGCCGAAGTCTTGATGGGCTACTTCCATGGCATGAGTGGCGGAGAGGAGAGAGAGAGAGAGAGAGAGTGATTGAAGCGACCAGGATTTGAATGCCAAAGTCTGGTTTTTGGTTTTTTTTTCGGTGATCTTTTTTTTGTTGGGTTGCGAAGTTTTTAATTCAAATGTTTTTAAAATCGAGAGGGAAACCGCAATAACCGTTTGGCCAACGTCCCTTAAGACCTTGGAATTTTTCTCTTTTCCTTTTTTTGAGTTGCGACTTTTCTGATTTCAATTTGTTTTTCTTGTTTCCAACAACAAAAAAAATTGTTTTTTATTGTTTTATTGTCATTTTTCTTTTTCTTTTTTAAACAAAAATTTCTCTAACGTTTACACAAAAATGAATTCGATATATATATATATATACACACAAATTGATGTTCTAACAGTTATATCATATTCTTTAATTATTTACCTGATAGTTGAATATTGATACTAATGTACACTTTAAAAACTAAAAAAAAGCAAAATTTATAGTGAAAATGCATTGTATTTGGGTGGGGGATAATGCAAATAGATTGTTAAAATGAAATTGTTTTCTAAATAAACCCTGGCTAGACTCTGTCAATTCATGCTTTAACTTGGTAAGTTCGTAATGGTTTTGACCGTGGTGTACATATAAAAACATGCCTCAAGTGGTGTGGAAGAGATGAGAAAAGGTTGCAAACACTTGACTGTGGTGTAAGTATAAGAACATATCCCAAGTGATACGAACCAAATGAGAAAAAGTTGCAAATTCAGTGACACTTAAATCAATTTTTGTAAAAGAGAGGAAAAATCTCATACAAATGGAGAATATTAAAGATTTCATGATATGAATCCCTCATATTTGGAATGGAACTTATGTGTGGATTTTCTCACTTCGCTTGTAACATTTCTATTTTCATTTTGTATTTATCGTTCATGAAAAAGAAAATTGAATGCTATGAAACAAGATTACAAATAAGGGGGTAACTTTCATTGTAAAAAAATGAATTTGTTTGGTTTTGTTTTGTATTTGTGGTAAGAAAATTGAATGCTTTGAAACAAGATTACAAATAAGGTTGAAACGGAAATTTTTAATGGGAAAAAAAATTATTTTGATATAGGTGATAGTCTAAACTTAAGGAAATTATGATTCATTATTATTGAAGATAAAGCTAATATATACAATAAATAATGGGCATGTGTGTGGGACTACCTGTACAAGTTGTTATAACCACATTAACTAATTTCTTACAAAAGTAACTAATTACAAACTAATCTAATCAGCTAACTACTCTCTTTATGAACTAATTTATTTGAAACATATCCGAACTTTGGTCTAAAAGGGTAGACCATAATCAATTGACCTAACTCACTTTAGTGGAAAACAAAAATATCTAATTGTGATTAAAAAGAAATTTAATTAGCTTTTTTTTTCTATTCAATGGGTGCAAAACTTCAAATAGCCAAACCATTGGGCTTTAATCATGTAACCTTTTCTTTGATTCAATTGACTGGTAGAGCCCCAAATGCTCCAAATTGGCCAAGCCCAAACGATTTACTATACATTGGCAAAGGCTCAAGTCAACTAAGCTGAAGAGAGAGGGTGGTGTTTCATTCAAGTTCTGGATAGGTAGTTCTTCCTTCTATTAAACCAAACCATAACCTATGTATGTAACTTTGCCCTATTCTCTTTTCCAAAACCAGAAAGTGAGATTCTTTTAAGATAAGAACTCAACCTGTGATGTGAAAATATGAAAGTAAATTCTATGCTCTGATTTCTGAATACTTGTGTTTTGATATGGACTTAAACTCTGGTTTTTCAAAGGTAATTAGCATTCTACCTCGTAGAAGGAAATTAATTGTTTTGCTGTTTTATCAAACCAATTTAGAATGCCATTTTCAGTATTTTGACTGCTTGCTTAGAGAGGCTGTAGATTCATCATGCAGCTAGAAAGAAAAAGGTCCCCACTTCAAAAAAGTTAGGTACCTTCATGATTCTCTCTCTCTCTCTCTCTCTCCCTCTCTCTCTCCCTCTCTCATGGTGCCTCTGACTACCAAATGCCAAAAAAATAGGAGAGAAAATAGGGGTATCCTGCCTTCCACAAGGAATAAAACAACTAGAAAGCAATCTTTCTTTCATGTGTAAGGAAAGGCATTCTGGGAGGGGCATGACATCAGTTATGACATGGCAATCACTTACATGGATTTGGGCCAAATTCAGATAGTGACTCATCCATTAATCTAGCTATAGCCACCTATCCACCCTTCAGCAATCCTTCTTCACCAAGGCATCTCATTTTATCAACTGTTTTTTCTTATCTCTTTGCTTCAAACTTAAAAGTTCCCACTTCATGCCTTATGAAAGCAAAGTTGGAAAAAAAAAAGGGGAAAAGAAAAGCTTGAAAACCAACTAATGTTTGAGTCTTCTTTTGACACATTTCAGAACATTTCTGGTGTAAACTCCAAAGCCAATACAGCTTTACATGGAGATTTCAAGAAGGCCAAAACCAAAAAGGCAATACCCTATTTTTCATTAGCAAACCAACCCCACAAAACCATAAAAACTTTTATATAAAGAAACTAGGAATGGTCCCCTTGCTGCATAGAACAAGACAAGGTCAATAATTGGGATGCCATTGTCATGTTGCGGGAGCTGCTACAACAAGGGGTATGGGTGAGGGCTTAAGTGAGGGGTCCAATCCAATCATGTATAAGTTGAAAATGTTGAAATTTAAGGGTTGGATTGAACCTCTCACTTAAGTCCCCACACACGCCCCCTCATTGAAGCCCTTCCGGTCATGTTACTGCTATATAAATCTGCAATTCTTTTGAGGTTCATCTGGGCCTCCACAGGCATTGTTCCTAGAGGTGTATGAACCATTCGAGTTCTTATCAACAAACAAAATGAAAGACTTGCAAAATGATTACAAATGAGAAAAAGTTGGTAAGACAGAAATGGGGCAAATAGAGCCTACAATATTAAATCCAAATGGGGTAAAAAGAACAAATAGAATCCTTGACTGAATGGACTTTGATACCTAACAATATTAAAGCGAAGAAAAGGCTCTTTTATTTTTTTATTTTTTTGCGAACAGAGTAGATTAATTGATATGAAGGCAGATACAAGATTACACAAGAAGAACACTGCCCTCGGAGGAGGGTTCTTGCAGACAAGAAAGTAGAAATAAAAACAATTAAAACAACCAGTGCAGGAACAATAAGCAAACTCCATATGTAATTAAACCCCAGTTCACCCAGAGTCGAAGATGACAAGATCCGTAAGAACTTGCGAACCAGTGCTTAACAGAGAACCTGGCAAAGAGAAGGCTCATTTATTAATCAGGTCAACTTTAATTTGCTTCACTCATTCTTCCCCGATTATGCCACAAAAAAAGGCATGTTTCCCCAGTGGGGACTGCATTTCCATTTACTTCGTTAAAGTGTGGGGTAGAGCTAAACCTCTCTCTCTCTCTCTCTCTCTCTCTCTGTGTCTCTTAAATTGCTTGAGCTCCACAGTAGAAATACATGTAATGTCACATTCAGTACAAAATACACTATACAGCTTGCATTCTACTAATGTCATCAATGGGTTTGGATCTTACAGCAACTTTTTAGCACCCTTTTTTTTTCTCCACCCACAAAATAAATAGCCTACAATCAATTTTTCTGCTCAAAAGAGACCCAGCACAGCTTTCTATCTTCTTTTCCAACTTCTAATGGTCCTGTACATAATAAGCAAAGTCTCTCCTACACTTTTGTGTTATTACTGCTGCTTGCTTGAACAGGTACACTTAGCACGATTGTCTGAGAGCGTCTGGAAAAAATTAACAGAAAAAAGGATAGATTAATGAAAGAATAAATTACAAATGCAAGTACACATTTAAATAATCTTTGTGAATTTTCATTCATGATTTTATTTTTCTCAAAATACCTGGACTTGGGTTTGAAGGTCTTTGATGTACTCAACAGCCAAATCTAACATGTCTGCAGTGTTTGTTTGCTGCACAGTAAAGACATGAGATACTTGAGTCTGATGTCCTCACCAACCATTCATAAATAGAAAAGCAAGTAAAATATTTACCTTGTCCATGTTAGGTACAAGCTCTTGTAGTTTCCTCATCCGTTCACTGATTCGAGTTCTTCTTACCTGACAGGACAAAAATAGTCATCTTAAGCATTTTAATTATCATACATGTGCCTATCAAGCTTTTCATTAAACACTCTTAAAGCAATAAGAAGAGTGTACAATGAGTGATATTGAGGGTGCTAAAATATTACCCTCTCAGCAATGCTTCTTGGGTGTGTGGCACAACCCCGCTTTGCTCGAATCTTACAAGGCACAGAATCTTGGAACTGCATAAACTTTTCAATGGCCGCCATCTCTGCTGATGTTTTTGGCAAGCTCAAATGATGAGCCAGAAGTGTAGGCGGGCGATTTCCAGCCTCCACATCCTGCATGACAACAACAAATTATATCAGACATCAAATTATACACAACCAAGCACATTTGAAAGTTAATATGGTACCTGAGTTTCTGATGAGCTTAAACCAGTAAATGCTTTGATATCATCTTCCCTAAAGCTTGTTGAGCGAGTAATATCATCAGACATCATTGCAGAGTCATCCCACGAATCAATTGGGAAACCAGTGACATAATTGTTACCCGAGCCATCACCAAAACCTCTAGAATCTTGATTATCTGATCGCATTCTTTTGTTCCCAATTTCAGCAATTGGACTCATTAGCCCTGATGTAGATGGTGGCCCTGAAGAGAAATTTTTCAACCTGCTTGTAGAAGAAAAAGATGCTTCTTCATTAGTGCTATTACTGGCTCCGTAGTTTCCCATGCCTCTCAATGCAGCATAGCCTGCCACTGCCAAATGCTAAGCATCAGCATCATTCTCAAATTGATACCATCTTTTCTTCTTTTAATAAACTAGGACTAAAAACAAACAAAGCCAAGAACCAATATGTTTATTGATTCTTTCCAAAAATTTTGCATAGATTAAAGTTTTTAAGCTTATACAAAGTTCATTACTTTGCTATACAAAATTAATTAATTTAAATTACAGAAAGCCAATTTTATTCTGCATATGGTGAAAACATTAAGCATGCTAAAACGGAAAGGAAAGAAATCTGCCTCAATATAATTTAAGTCACCTGAATTAGTACTTTTTCCATCTGAGATTCATCTATACTACAAAGGACCAAATACACAACAAGGAAATCTGCAATAGAAGACTAAAATAGAACATACCATCAATATTCATATGGGAGAAAAGTCCAGCAGGCGAGCTACTATGCCGAATAAGATTCGAATTAGTGACACCACCAGTTTTCACAGAAGGCAACTGACTTGTCCCCATTGAATAAGCTCCTTCATTAGCTGAATTCAAACTCTGATTTGGCAAAGGTGGTTTTGAAGATGGACTTTGGTAAAAGCCCTGAGAAACAGAAGAATAGTTGTTCAAATGGCTCTGCTGCTGTTGAATCACTCCTGCTTCATTATCCACCTTGGGCACCATAAACTGTGTTTGCTGGTTATTGGTCTGTGTTGTCACTTTGTGATGTGATGCAGTTTCTTCTGTTCCTCCTCCTCCCCCACCAACATTACCACCACCTTCACCAGTCAAAAACCGGGCGAAAATTCGTTCAGTTTCAGGGCTAGAAGGCCGATTGAACAATGGTTCACAAAAATCTGAGTCCAAAATACTTGCGAAATATGAGCTAGGAGCTGATCGGTACCGCATCAAGCTAGAGTTCATATGCTGCTGGGGTTTATGATGATGCTGTTGAAGATCTGATTCCATTGCTTCCTTATTCTTCAATTCTCATCCAAAGACCGGAACTTTGAAGAAAGTAATAAAGAACCCTCTTTTCTATTTACCTTTTGGGTTCTTCTTTTCACTCTACTCTGACCAGATCAAATCAAAACCTCTACAAAAGGAGGATTGGAACAAAAGCTTGAGACTCTGTCTTTTCCCCTGCCAGAATTCCCAGAACAAAAAAGAACCCAACTTTAGTGACTAAGCAATCAAAGATTCAACCCAAGTATTTTAGCTCCAAAGCCGAATCCATGTAAACTTTACTTGGATGAAAATTTATTCTGCTATAAACGCAGCTGCTGAAACAGAGGAAACTGAGGAAAACAGAAACTATAAAGTACTATTCACTCCAAATTTTCCTCACAAATCCCCACAACTTTCCAATCTACTAACTACCTAATTTTCTATTATACAATATCAATCACCCAAGTGAAGAAGATAACATAGAAATCAAAACAGCCCACTGAAATCGAAAACAATAAAAGATGATAAAGAAAACGGCAAGAACAGAACCATAACAAAAACAAACCTTTATACTCTCTCTCTCTGTTCTAATACTTTCTAGCAAATCTATATCTTTCTCTCTCTAGAGATTTGCTTCTGTTCTCTACAGGTGCTGCTGTTGCTGGGTAGTATGGGGTAGTGGGAGTGGTGATGTTCTCGTTGATGCCAGTCAGTGAAGAGAGATAATAAAGTGAAAACAATAATAAAAACCATTTTCCAAACCAAAATAATAAAAACCATTTTATTTTCCTCTTCTATTAGTTCAGCCAATCAGAAGTAACAGAGGCCAGAAGTCACTCTCTCTCTCTCTCTCTCTGTGACTTTGGCATGTTTATATTTTTCTATAACCATTAATGCCCCTGAAGACTAGTCACTTTTACAGAAGAACCCCAATACTGAAGGAGAGAAATGGCTGCATTGCATACGCATCGATTGCAGCAGAACCATGTCCCAATATTATTAAAGCAAGAGAAATGGCCGGATTGTGTACACGTTAGCCAACAGAACTGGGGCTGGGGTTTATGTGACAAAAAAGAACATAATCTAATCCCACTTTTAGCGGTAAAGCTATTTTGGTGCGCAGGGGTGACCACCACAAGGTCATGGCTTTGGACCACTATTACTGTGGGTGCTGTTTTAGACAGAGACAGCTTAGTTTTGGGCAAAGGAAACTTGGTTTTTTTCTTTCTTTCTTTCCGTTTTAATGAAACTTAGTGTCGTGGGTCATGCTTCATGCCGACATCCTATGGTAAAGCAAAATTACTGTGAACATATACGACTAACTCTTACTCTAATGGTAATATAAATGACACTTTTAGTGTGAATAAAAATGTGATTTTGGTTTAGGGTTTAGTTGGTGTCGCACTATGGCTCACTTCTGATTGCCCAAAAGGATGTGGAGCCATGATCTTGCTTTTTAATTTATTTTAGTGTAATAATTTTCATAAACTCTTTAGGAGTTTGATGTATTTTATTTTTATTTAAGATATTTTATTTCCTTTTAGCTTTTGATTTTTAATACAAATTTGCCGTTTTTATCGTTGCGCGACAAACTTTATTGCAAGTTTGAGACTTGCAGGTAAGTCTTAAGATAAATTTGAACGACTACAATCATCTATAAATCACACGTAAAGTGAAACTCCCCATTTGATTGTCTGAATGATAAGAGTAAATTCCTACAATTCGTACATTCTCTCTCATCTGTACAAAGTCGTGAAAGCAATTCTGGAATTTAATCGAAAGCAAGATATGAATAATATTTAATTACGTCCTCCACATTCACAGAAAATTTAATAATCAATCCTCCATCTCTTGAGGAGAAACTGAACAAATAAATAATTCATGACGTGCCGCTGCAGCCTGCAGATGCCGTGCCTGAGGGAATTTATATTTTAGGTTATCAAAACAAAGGATTACTTTCTTTAATTTTGTGCTTAAAGAAAGAGTCTCTCTTATACATACATATAGAAAGATAGTGGCCCCAACCCAAACCCTTCTACTAAAAGACAAAAATATCATGTTTAATTCAAGATTAATATGTATTATTAAGTTTGAATTTGTCTTATTTAAGCCAATTATTAAGGTTTAGCAGAGATCCGCCTGGCCATTGCTTTTCTTTCTTCCTTTCATCTAATTTTTGTGGGGTTGTTGTTGTAATTGGGTTTCATAAATAATTTGTCTCATCCAATTTTCTAATGCAAACTACTTTTGGGTTCACTCTAGATCATTAATTAGGGATCTTGCAAGTGATTTTGGATTAGCCAATAATCATTTTTATGGAGAATTACTTCACCATATAATTATTTAGTTTGAGAATGATTCTAGATAGTTCAAAAAGTAATTTTATGGAGAATCACTTCTCCGTATAATTACTTTAAGTGATTTTATGAAAAAACACTTCGCATTTGCTTATTCCCAGAATCACTTAAAATCACTTAAAGTGATTATATAAAGAAGCACGCTGTACGTGGGAGGTGCTTCTCTCCATAAGTGATTATAGCTCTCCAAAAATTATTCCAAAACAAGCCCTTATGGCTCGTTTGGGATTTATTTTGGATATACCAAAAAACACTTCTATAGAGAATCATTTCTTCGTATAATTATTTTAAGTGATTTTATGGAGAAGCAAGTGGGAGTGCTTCTTTTGAATCACTTAAAATGATTATTTAGAGAAGCACCGTATCTAGAATCACTAATGTATATGAATTCAAAAGTGGTTTTCACGAAATTTATTGTAGTGGTTGAAAAGTCACATGATTAGCTAGTTAAAACTTGTCTAGAGCTTATTGCTTAAAGGAAAAGTATGTGGGTAATTAAAATTGATTAAGCTCTAAAGATCACCGGCATGGATTCAACCGAGGTGATTTAGTCCTTATATTAATGTTTGGTTTATTTTTTTTTCAAAAGATAATTGAGCACTTTCACTTACAGTGCTTATGCACGTGTAATTGTATTAGATTACGGCTTGATTTGACCGTAAAAAAGGTGATGCCAGCTTATCGGTGCTTAATTTTAGTGTACTTTGAAACCTATTAGAATCTCCGGAGCCCTAATTAACTTTGCTTTAGATCTTAATTTGATTAAATAAATCACAAAGTGACAAAGAGGGTTGAGTGGATAGTAAGGAGTGGTGCATTAGATTATTAGATAATGTTGTATAATTCAATAGAAAATTGTCTAAATGATGTAAACATTTCTACAACGTGTCATGCCAGAGAATGGCATGTGATTGATGTAGGACCCACCATAAGAAATTAAGAATGAGAGTTTGCACTCTCAAAATGTGTTCTAATAATTTCATTTTCTTACCTTTTCTTATTTGGATTCGGTCACCTACTTACTTACTAGCTATCAATTATTTAGAAAATTTAAAGTAATTATAATGTGGTATAATTTATTTATTTAATATAATATAAGTGGATATATATATTAAAATTACATATAGAAATATCAATGTATCATCATTTACTCATATTATAACACATAAACGATTTATACTACGTGTTCATATAACTACAAATTCCTCGTAAAATGGTGTTTTCACGTAAAATTTTAATAAAATGAAGACTACCAAAATACCCTAGCCAGTATAATTTTTGAAACCTAAATAAATATGAAAATTGAGCGATCAAATTTAATTTTTTTCATCTCATACTGTTACTTGAAGTAGACCCAAGAAGAGGCAAAAAGAAAACTTATTTAGGCTTGAGAGAAATTCCTTAAGTCATAGTCCCCACGCACTTGTTTTCAACGGCTCATTTATAAAAATGGAAATGCGATGGCGTCCACACATTTGTCAAAGGTGGCATTTATAAATTGGAAGGAAAGTTAACTGTGTCCACACGTTTGTAAAAGAAGACACTTATAAAGACTTTGATAGATAGTTGATCCATTTCAAACTGTCCCTCTTTTGATTTCGATTGAAATTAATGTGTACAGTAAATTAGGTTTTGTTTTTTTCATTGATAAAAGTCGAAAGGCTCGATTTCAATAGAAAATTAGGGTTTAGTTATGGGAAATAGTTGAGAGAAAGAGGAAGGAAAAACATTGAAATGATTTTTCATTAACTTAATGATTTTGACTTATGTAGGGATTAAAAAGTCTATAAAGTTTAGATGGCTAATGATATGCTGGCACCATTTGGTCAGCAGAATCTTGTTGAGTAGTATACATCACGAGCTCCATGATTCTGGGGAAGAGGTAGCTGGAAATGAGGTGGGCAAAGAAAAAAAAAACCTATTTGGTAGCGAAACTGAATCAACTTTTGTCACCTAACGGATGAGGGCATTCAGTTTGTTAATACTAAAAGCAGAAAGATTTATAATTTGCAGAGGGAAAACTTTGTTCAACGTGAAGTTGTATTGTTTTAGAGTGTTGTTTCTGTTAGTCATCAACGAATGCATTATGCATGGATGATTTTTAGTCGTAACATACGTAAATACGAAAACCTTAGTACATACCTACGTAACCTCGAGAGGCTACTTATACGTATGCTTAGAGGGTGAGGATGAGAAAAAGAGAATAAATTGTACTGGTACGGATGGAATTGGATTTGGATGATTGAAAGGTTAAGATTTTTGAGCTGATCACAATGAATGGTGTGGGTGATGTGGAGAGCAGAATCGAACACAGTCATCAAATATCATCTAGTGGAGCCATTCATGAATTCTTATCATCATAAGAGTATTGGAATTTGGAATCTAAATGCAAGGAATAGATTCTCTCCCAAAACATGAGCGAACCAACAAACCACATATACTTTCTTCTCTTGAATTGGTTGTTCCAATTTATTTCAAGATACACACAAATATAGCATTATAACTTTTTTATTTCTTCTTAGTAATTTATAATCCTCCCTTTTGGAGCAAAAGGAGGAAGGGGCTATGGCTTTTTCTTTGTTTTGAATATGGGTATGGATATATAGATATAGGGAATCAAAAGGCCCTGCCCTATCTATCTACATTAATTCATGGGCATCCTCTGAGCTATTGGGCTTCTTCCATTCATAGCCCTACTCTTGGCCTTTGATGTTCAACATTTTAGAGTCGTTTTATAGTGAGGGTACAATATACAGAGCATATAGATGTGGGACCTTTATATTAATCACGTGATTCATCCGAATAGTAACTTCACTTAGATTTAATGAAATGATCCTATGGCTAATATGAAGGTCCGAATGAAGATCCATATATGACGCCCTCATTATAGAATTTAATCAAACTTCACAATGACAACATAGAAGGGCCTCTCTAAGCGGCCCATGCTAATTTTTTTTCATTGCAAAACTACGCTTCCTGTTATTATATGATTGTGACTTAACGATTTCATAGGGAAGGAAATGTTTTTAACGGCTCATTTTTCCTCTAAGTGTTAAAGTTAGGTTTGGGCCTAGTTCAGAAATAGTCTTTTAGAAACTAATTTCAGAGGATTATTCGACCCAATAAGTTATCTTGGGCCACATCAAATGGAGGCTAATGATCTGACATATATTATTACTGACCGAGCATCTTGCTTGCCGAGCTCAAATGGAGAAGAATCCCACACAATCAAAACACAAGCTCAAATGCACTTTCAAAGTCGCTCTTGAGCATCATCCATTGTAACCGTTCATCCAGCATATCAACATGATTTTCTTTGTTACGATACAAAGTTTTTCTTGAGCACCATTTGATCCATATCTCAGCAAAAACTCGAAGTCTTTTAAGTTTCTTTGTTTGAGTATTTTTAGTTGCCGAACTCGGCAACACTAATTAACTTGTAAAAGAAAAAGCCTTGTTGCCAAGGTAATTAAAAGAACCAACGGCAGAGAGGTGTTCTTTCCTCGACCACGATCTTTTCATGTGGAATCAAGATCCGGTGAACTTCTTGGGCGGTCGAATTCCGATTTTCTTTTATTATCACAATTAATAAAAGGGGCCGAAAAGAAATACTTTACAAGTGAAATTTTTTAGGGTCAGTTAAGCTTAAAGCTTTGACATAATGGACGGCACCTCCCCTAAATTTTTATTCCAAGGGCTAAGGGCCTAACTGCCGACCAAGAAATACTTGAACAAAGTTTCAGGAAAACCCTAACGGTCTTCAACCAGTTTTTAAAAGGATAAACAATACTTAATTAATCTAATGAAGCAGGTAATTAAGGGTCCCAATTAGGGGCATGTCTTACGCATATTTCACATGCAAATTTCCAAAGTATTGGGTTCAACTCCTAATTACATGGGACTTACTGTTTTTTTCTGGTCAATCCAGATACACAGCTGCTACTCCTGTTGTTGACTCCCCTAGATACCACCCAAACAGCTGGAGGAGGAAAAAACATTATTAATTATTAATTACTATTTGTCTATAAAATCCCTCTGTGGTTTTTGCTGAACATCACGAGGAATTGTCACGTGTGGTTGTGGTGGCAATAAAACAAACCGTGCAAAATGATGATAATGGTAAATGTGGGTTGGTAGTGTTTGTGGTGATGCCATTGTCAAGGCATGTTTATCATAATGGTAAATGCGAGAATAATGATGATGCTACTAGGAGAAGGTTTGTTAGTTTTATTTTAATTTGATGTCGAACAATTGCAGAAGAAGTACTTGTAAATTGAATGTTTTTGGTCAATATTTTATACAAAAAGGGCACTCTAAAATAGTAGTAAAAGTACTACTTGTAAATTAAATTGAATGGTTTTAAAATGGAGTATGGATTTCGGGAGTTATGAGTTAGGTTGGTGCACTAGACTAGTGTGCTATCTACTTTTCTACCGAGTTCAAAATTTTATTTTCATGGAATAGTAAGGTAATTTAGAGCAGTTAGAATATCATTTTGAAAATCAATAATTCAAGATATATGATCCAATTTATAAACATATAGAAACTCATAATCAAGCAAAGGATACTAGGGTAGTGATTTAGAGTATTTACTCCCTCAGGTAAGGTCATGGGTTCAAGTCTTAGCATCCGTATAGTATGTGTGAATTTAGTATACTATATATCGCTCTTCTCAATAGAAAATGTCCTAAAAAAAACAACTCATAATCTTCATTGCTGATCTTTCTAGTTGGACATTGTAAGATCGACATATATATAGGAATTCCTGCTATACATGTATACCATGGTTGGCTACCTGTGTAACCCATCTGAGCATTTGGATAAATTTTCGAACCAAGTAGGCATCTTGTATTATGTAATATTATAGGATGAAAGTAGGATTACATCTTTGTTTGAAATTAATCAATGGCCTTCTCATCCTTATTCCCCAATGATATTGTTACATGTGTCATTATTTTTAATATATAAATGAATGTTTGGTTGTTGATCAAAATAAATTGCACACGCATAATAGTGAGGCTATTGGACCATATAAAATTGTGATGATAAGAATATACATGATCTTCCTAAGAAGCTTCTGGTGGGAGATCTCTCTCCCACATGAACACCACATGCATTAGCTTGCTAATCATACAAATTACAATTAATCAGATCACACAAGAGAAAAGGCATGATTGTAGTTTGGTCAATCGAAGTTCAAAGGTTCAAATCCTTTAGAGAGGCTATATATTCAAAAGAAAATAGAAAAGCCGGTTGGGTATAGCTCAGTTCGTTGAGCTCTTTCTCCTTCACTCATGTGAATAAATGTTCAAAACCTCTAAACACCCAATGAATATTTGTGTAAATTCCACTCCCAATCGCTTTGTATTAAAAATAAAAAATTACAAGATTTCCTTAATTTTGTATGAGCTGTTACTGCTATCCTAAAGACAGAGAATCCATTAAAACCCTTACTTTTGGTCAATCATTGTTTTATAAAGTATTGGATCAACATCGATGCAACTTTTTTCGAGAAGAGGGCGACTAAACAATTTCAACTATTCTAATTTCTAATATTTAACATGCATGTCGGCCTTGTCAGTCAGATTATAATGCAAAATTTTAGGAGAAACAAATCCATATGTTTCCATATTTCTTTAGTCATTTCAAAGGAAGAAACAGTCAATATTGTGTTTTTTCTTCTTCGTTATCTTTAAAGTAATGGACCCAAGTTCCTTTTACTGAGTTTCATACTGTTTTTTCCTTTATGATTTGCTGCACTGCAGTCGGGTCCATAACCTTATCTCTTTCTCTTTTTTTTTCAGCTTCACCTCTAATCTGTATGATCCACATTGGGAAAAATATACAACGCACTGGAATATAGCTCATGCCTTTTTCAGGTTAAACGACATTCTTTGAAAGGGATTTTAATAGTTGCAGCAAGGAATATATATAATGGCACCGACAAAGATAAATGTTATGAGCTATAATTTTTGTGAACTTGTAACACGCGGTCCACGTGCCACTCTGTGTTACCATTACATAGAGAAGGCAAAAACAGTTGTTAATTAGCATTTAGATAAGTTTTTGAAACGAATAAGTGCTCTACCACTCGAGTTATAAATTTTTTGATAATCATATTGCTATTGGTATTTATGAAGAATGTGATTTTAAGACGATTAGACTATATAAATTGTAGAGATAATCCTAACACTAGAATTAATAAATTAAAATCATGAAATTCTTTCTAACTGGAGATGCGCATGCTTTTCGAGTCTTTTCCAAATCCCAGTCGACATTACTTTTCGTTTGTTTGAAATGATCTTAAAATGGAGCGACGGTGGCTTGTATTCACATGTGCATGGACATGATCATCCTCGTCCACATGCAAGATCACCATCCATGGTCCACCAGCATGATCTCAAATCCTAGCATGGGCCTGTTTCTACAGTTAGATGACAGAGCACTTGGACCATCCAATCCAATGATGCACAACCCTAATTGAAGCAATACGGCCAAGTTGCATCTATGTAGCTCATTGATTATAATTGACCGCTCCCTGAAAGAGACCAAATTGGTGATACTAATAGGGGAGACAAAGATTCAGGTACTGCTAGGGACATTCACAAATGAGCTATCAAGCACATTTTCAAGACCCAAAAGTTGGACATAATTAACCTGTCTCGTAACCGAGCCTATTAACCCAAATAAATTCGTAAAGTACTTGTAGTATAAACGATTTATAGCAGTTATATTTGCACTCGAGATCATGTATTCGAATCTCCTAATAAGTTCATCATTGAATTTGATCAAACACACATTAACCCTTTGCTACTTTTGCTTCATTTCAAATAACAGACCACAAAAAAACCATTGCACCATCAATAGTTTAATGTCATGATCAAAACATAATTACAAAGAAAATGACAAGAAAACTGATAAACAAAAAAGGAGAAGTCATCAAGTGCAAGAAGATGAGCTGCTTAGATATATTCGTTGCATATATTATTTTTCTTTTCCCCTGTTCTTGTTTTTGCTGTAAGGAAATGCTGCTGCTTGGTGAAACTTGTCATCTCAGTGGGTTGTCCCGTCGTCGTCCCATTTACAGTGTCTGCACTGCAGCATTGCTCTTGGAATCTAATTAGTAAGAATTGAATATGCTTAAAGTTAAACATCTTCATTAACTTTATATTTGGTGTTTTCTTTCTCCTTGGGTCAATTTTTGTTGCATACGTCCAATTTAATGGAATTAACTCAAAGTCAGACCTTATTTTCTGCAGATACATATATGGCCTTTATATCCTCATGACAGAAATTTATGAATGACCCCATAAACGTCCTCTCTCTCTCTCTCTCTCTCTCTCTCTCTCTCTCTCTCAAATCAAACAAGCTTATAGAATTAACCTATGGACCTCAAGCTGCCATGTGCAGCAACTCTCATCGTACTCCCGGCCAAATTAGCCAAAGGGCCAAAGCTTATCCTTTCTCCCCACCCACTCCCATGCCCCCGTGTTCATGTGCTCTTTCATTCAATAATAAATATTAAGCCCCACCTCAAACCATCAAATTCCATCCTTCCATCCCTTTCTCTACTCATAATTAAGGATAAATGTTAATCACACATGCACAGCTAGTAATATATACTATCCAGTTAATATTATATGCAAATCACAAACTTACTTAATACGCTATGATTTATGAATAGTTGCATGTATTCAAAATTTACCTGAATCTTCATGAACTGAGTCCGAAAGATTTTTCTCCTTAGCTAAAATATGTAGTGGACACTATTTCTTCACATGGGTAATAATTTATGAACTATCCCCCTCTCTCTCTCTCTCTCAACCTCCATATATCAACTGTTTTAGTCCTTAATCACGAGCTCCGAATCTTTGATCAATTATTTTACACACACACACAATCCACACTTATTTTCTTAATTATACACTATCATTCATTATATGCGGTGTGATCAATCTTGTGACGTGGCAATAATACAGTGAAAATTCCAGGAAGCATTAGATGAAATTAGACTTGTCCTCTGCACTCCAAGTCCCCAATCAGTGCACTCAAGTCAATCTAGCTAAAAGCCCTAAAAATAAAAACCCACGTTAGGGGCAAAACCGTCATAAAAAATAATCTGACTTTCTATATATAAAAAGCCACTGCGACTCACTGAGTCTTCCATGCCCATTGCCCAACTTCAAGTTGCTAAGCCTGACATCACACAACCCCCCAAACCACACCGCCACACCGCTTCCCTTCTTCCTTCATCACTTTCTACTTATTAACTCTCAGAGACAAAAACACAAACACCTGACAAACATTTTCTAGAGATAGAAAAAGAAAAGTTTCCAACTTTTCAGAAAATGGAAACAGCCGTACGCCTTCACTTAACAGGCGTCGCCGTCATACTCTTCGCCGTTACTTTTGCCTCTGTCAGGGCCTGTCCGCCGTCAGACCTGGCCTCCCTTCTCGCAATCAAAGCGGCGCTCCACGAGCCTCATTTCGGGATTTTCAACTCCTGGACCGGCACCGACTGCTGCCACAACTGGCACGGCATCAGCTGCGACCCGGAGACCGGTCGGGTCGCAGACATAAACCTCCGGGGCGAGGCCGAAGACCCGATTTACGAGAAGAATCACCGAACCGGGTACATGACCGGGACCATCTCTCCCGCCATCTGCCGCCTGACCCGGCTCTCCAGCCTCACCATCGCCGATTGGAAGGGAATCTCCGGCGAGATTCCGAAATGTATCACGATGCTGCCGTTCCTCCGAATCTTCGACCTCATCGGAAACAAAATCTCTGGCCAGATTCCGGCTGGTATCGGCCGGCTCCACCGGCTCACAGTCCTCAACTTCGCCGACAACCTCATCTCTGGCCCAATCCCGACCTCACTCACCAACCTCTCCAGCCTCATGCACCTCGACCTCCGAAACAACAAAATTTCGGGGGAGCTGCCCCGAGATTTCGGCCGACTCGGCATGTTGAGCCGGGCCTTGCTGAGCCGAAACCTCATAGGCGGTACAATCCCGAGTTCGATTTCTCAAATTTACCGCCTCGCGGATCTGGATCTTTCCTTGAATCAGATTTCAGGTCCGATCCCCCCTACAATCGGCAAAATGGCGGTTCTCGCGACCCTAAATCTTGATTCCAACAAAATATCGGGTCGCATACCGCCGAGTTTGCTTGTCTCGGGCATTAGCAACTTGAATTTGAGCAAGAACTTTCTCGATGGTATTATACCGGATGTGTTTGGGCCGAGATCTTACTTCACCGCGATCGATTTATCGTTCAACAATTTGAGGGGCAATATCCCGAAATCTATAATTTCGGCTTCGTATATCGGGCACTTGGATTTGAGCCATAACCACTTGTGTGGGAGAATTCCGGCCGGGTCTCCGTTCGATCACCTCGAAGCGTCGTCGTTTACTTACAACGATTGTCTTTGCGGGAAGCCACTAAAAGTCTGCTAAAGAAAAATGCTTAAGATTAGATTGTGAAGGTGTTTGTATTATTGAGAGAGAGAGAGAGTTAATTAATTGTGTGTTTACCGCTTAATTACGTTCATTATATTGAATCAATCTTAAACGTTGTTATTATTATGATGACAATCGAAGAGTTTCTTGTTTTTGTTTTCATGCACGTATTTTTGCATGAATCCAATGGAAAATTTGGGTGGGGCCCATCCCACATATGATCTTTGACCTGTGATTATAGGATTAAAGAGCAAAAGGGGTAAACTCTGTCGACTCATTACATGCAAAATATGTCCTTACTGATGTGACCATTCAATAATTGTAGACCACTTTTTCATTCTCCTCCATCTTAGGATACAAGATCTAAAATACCTTAACTTTAAGTTTTCTTCCAATTTGCCATCGATAAAAATAGGAGTTAATAACAAGAAATTTGTAGCTCAAGTGGTTAAAAACAGTTATCCTAACATCTAAGGAAAGTACACACAATTTGTAGCTCAACTGAATTTTAAAGTCATGTGTTCGAATTTCAATACTCTTTTCTTTTTTAAGGAAAGTACATGCAACATGGATGAAGCTATCGTAATTGGGTTGCCAAACTAATTAAAATTCTTTTTTCTTTCAACATTTTCGTTTAAGGATTAGCTTTGGTCTAAATAGGTTTTGAAATTCGATTTAGCTTAAGGTGTCTACAACTCATATATCCACAAGATTCAGCTGGCACGCCAATTCCAGTACCAAATCACAACCTATTTGGCCATTTCGACAGCTATTGACGTAAAATAAGACCGTTTCACAAAATAAATTGATTTCAGATCAAGAATGGCCAATTAAAAGACATCACACGTGAAGCTTTAGTGAGATAATGACTCTCCGAGTCGGAGTCCCATCAGTACAAATAGCATTGAAGAAGAAGGGCCCCAAACGGTGAAACAGTAATTGTGCACGTCTGCAGTAAAAAGCTAGCCACATGCCAAGATATTGCTCTCGTGCTGCCTTACAGAAAATAGTAATGGCCACCTCACACCAAAAAATTTCTCACAATAAAAATGAAACAAAAATTCTTAAGACACAAGAAAGTTATGAACTAAAGATAGACTGGATCGCAATCCAAGTTACATCAACTGTTTTACTGCTCTCAAGTGTTTGATTCTCTCAACATTAAACAAAAGTTACCACATTTTGCACTAAAAATAGATATGGAACAAAACCAATTGCCGAGTTACCAATGGTTCAATCATCTGCATCAACGACCTTGGTGCCTAATCCCCTGAGACCCTCTGGTGGAATCTCGGTGACCGTTACTAGAGAATAGAGCTCCTCCTTGGCATCTTCCTCATCATTTCTTCTACGAGCAATGCGTACACGAACCCTCCTTGGCACACTTCGGATACCATGGCTCCAAATCAACTTGTTCAGCTTCACATCAACCCTGACGTCTGTTGTTCCCATAGCCTTCTGGGCAAACTTCCGAATCTCCTTTATGGCATTTGGTGCCTTCTTCTTGAATGTGCTACAAAAGAACAAATAACCACAGCATTATGATTTTTCTATCAAAAGGACAAGGCCTGCGCAGAAGTTGCAGTATGCAAATACACTTAAAAAAAAAAAAAACATGGCAGTATGCCAGAGAGAAGGGCAAGAAAGGATGGAAGAAATATACAAAGCTGTTTAACTTAGACCACTATTTATTCGATCCGAACAGCCATGTTCTTTTAAGGATAACCAAAGCGCATAAAAGCTGCGATATACCATTAACATGGGTAATTAATTCATGATGGCACCAATACAGAGGAAAAACAGAGAGAACCGACAAGAAGATTTTCGTGACGGCTATTTTTAAGGCAACTTTTTTCACTTGTACCCGTATGAAATCTGATTATCTTGTACAACTAAACAAACTAGCTCTCGAATTTAATCGCTGTGCATAGCATTTGATTGTGAAGCAGGGATAGCATCAAATCGAAGGCTTAACACCAGAGGCCTAGGAGATGATTAGGTTAAACCTCGAATACTGTCAATGGTGTTGTTGACTACAAGGTAATAATAGCTTAGGATAGGTCATAGGACAATACATTGAAATCTGATTTCAAATGCAAATTCACATAATAATTTATTTCAAATATTCACAAGGCATGTAATTGTCTTGAATAAAAACAATTCAACCATTAATTTCTTTATGCAACTACATTTCCTATTTTCCTAGATAAACAATGGAACCTCCATTGAACTAGTGGATACAAGCAAAGTTGCTAAAAGGTTAAGCTAAAAGATACATGTTATAAGGGAACAATTGGGCTCTGAGCTTGCTTTGAAACAAACTTTCTTTTCCTCTTTAACTCTAACTCGACCTACACCTTTTAAAGCACCCATTTTTAAATCAAATTCAAATTCAATCAAATCCAAGCATCTAATTCAAATTTAAGTTCAACCTTAATTCCAATCAAGATTTAACTAAGCCTATGTAACAAAACAATAGTAGCTAAAATGAGGTGCAATCTTCAACCAGACATACAATACTCACAGATTTCTACGGAGAAATGACTCACATACAGATTAACATCAGGGCTAGAAATAATGAAGAAACAGACAAATATATACCATCCATGGAGGCGCTTGTGCAGGTTGATGGTGTACTCTCTGGTGACGACCTCTTCTTTTCTACCTCGGCCCGACTTGTCCGCCATTGCTGATGGCTCTGAAGCTCTGCGCCGATATACAGAAACCTAATACCCTAAACGATGACGAAAAATTTGAAACCCTAGGTGAAACACCATATATACTAGTTGGGTCGCGGTTTAAAAGTAAAAGGCACTAATCTTATTGGACTCTCTATAGCTATAGGGGTCTGTTGGGCCTTTTGTTCTGTTTACTGTATTGGGCCACATCCCTAGTTACTTTTTTATTTATTTTTTTTATTTATGTGTCAATCATCATCAAGTACTCTAATCTAGGGGTGACATTTTAAACCGAAAAACCGAAAAACTGCAAAAATCAACCGACAATTTACCGTAATGAAACCGCAATGTAAACCGAACCGCATTTGCGGTATTAAGAACCGAACCACATTTGCGATTTTCAAAATTTGGTTATTGCAAACCGCAAAGTATAATACGGATGATGAAGTTGAATTCTACAAGGAAATGGAACATATGACAACTTGTAAGTAATTAGTTTATTTATGTTAATGTTATTTATGCTTCTTCTTATAATAAAATGTACTAAACTATGTTGTTTTATTTGTAGATAACATTGATGCTCAAACAACACAACGGGGTTCTTCAAATCCACTCACCACCAACACTTGAGTTTGTAACTTTAGTTTGTAACATTGGTGCATTGCATTTTCCTTTTAGTTTGTAACTTTAATTAATTTTGAATTGAATTTTTCTTTTTGGTTGTAACTTTAATTCATTTTGCTTTGCATTTTCCTTTTGGTTTATAACTTTAAAGGATTTGGAATTGGAATGCTTGAGAAGTTTAACTTTAATTGGAATGCTTGAAATTGTAACTTTAATTTTCTTAGGTTGTGAATGCTTGAGAAGTTGAGGAGATTGTGAATTTATATATGCTTGAGAAATTGAGGTTGTGTATTTATTTATTTAGGTTGTGAATTTATATTTTTGTGAATGGTTGAGAACTTGCGATTTTAAACCCCAAAACCCGGTCGGTTAGCGGTTTCAAAAATCACCAAACCGCAAATAGTCGGTCGGTTTGCGGTTTGAGTAAAAATTTGAACCGCAACCACCCCTACTCTAATCCAGTTGGTGTTACTAATTTACGTGTTATAAAATAAGCGGCGATTTATAACTGATAAATATGTTTCGCTACATAATTTAGATTATTAGAGTCATTTTTTGTTTTAATCCAACACAACTCTCTTTTTCATGAGATTGGAACTCAAACATCCTTTAAGAAAGTGAAAACTAAACATTAGCAGGGATGGAGCCATGTCTGGGCCTAACATGGCCCTGCCCCCCCTCCCCAAATTTTTTTTCCCCATATGTATATTAGAATGTCCCCTTCCAATATATGCATGGAACTCTTGAATTTTGTCCTCTTTTCTTGTTTTTTTTGTGGTTATTAAACTATCTTTTGCTCCGTTTACAATTCTTGGTGTTTTAAAATCTATGCCTTGTTATGTGCCTTGAACATTAAAATATATTTTTTCCATTAGAGCATGAAGTTCACCCCCCAAATTATAAATTCTAGATCCGTCCCTGAATATTAGAGTCAACATTTGTGAATTATTTGGCAATGTTTTCTTTTTTCTTTTGAATACAAGTGATAATCTAAATTATAAAGAGGAGGGAGAATTCGAACCACTAATGTGCAACTCAAGACCATTTTCAATGTTTATTTATATAATCCTCAATAATATTAATATTTGTTAGCTAGGTCCCGCTCTTCTAAACCACAGCCAATTTCAGCTACGAAATACTTTTGGTAGAGTTGTACAAGCAACTTAAATGCCAAGAGTTTATGAGCAAATAGAGCTTGAAGCAAATTGCACAACCAAACTATAATCCCCATGGTTGAAGACATTGAACAAGTCTATATATATCCCATAAACCCAAAAGGCACTACAAACTTCCCAGCAATGCTATAATCTTTTCATATTTCAAATTCTGAATATCCTCATGCAGAAGCAAACTGCAGTTAAATCATCTTCGATGTAGCTACAGCAATTCTTTCTTTGTAGCATATTAGCATGGATACTAATAACAACAGGAACCTCAGAAATCAAGTAGAAGATGAATAGACAAGATGAACACTACTCTGGGATTTCTAAATAAGATTCCTATCTGCAAAAGCAATTAAGGAATTTGAAGAACGGCTGCCACTCTGAGAAAAATAAAAAACTTTCATAAATAGTTTTATATCGAATAGATTCGTTCCGGTTTCCACAATCCTGTTCCTACTTATCAGGCTGTAATGTTGAGATAAGCAGTGTAAGATTCATCATTGAATCTTGACAATGGTGCTAAAAGAAAGCTCCTTGTTGCTCCTTTAGCCACAAAGCTGATAGGATGATGCTGGCTTATTCCATTACCTTTTACAAAGCTGGCTGCCTGGTTGAATCCAGCATCCGACAACTCTGGACTGCAGACGAGCTTCATGCCTGCACTGGCCACAATGTTTTCACCATGCACAAAGCAACCTTTGAAGCTTTCTGACTCGAAGGATACTGTGGTGTTCTTTCCATCCAAACCTGGAACCAATTGGAAAACTGAAGAGTCCTTACTACTGGACATATCTGCTATCCCAAGATTCTTGTCTTTCCCTTGCTGCACTAAAACCTTTCCTGGAAGATAAAACAGTTCTAGAATGACTGATTTGCCAAATGCATCACTCACTGTAGAGAGCTTTGTGGACAAGTCGTTTAAAATGAGTCTGAAAGTGGCATGAGCAGAAGCGTCAGTGCCAGTTTCAGGAAAGACGTCCAATGCAATCGATTGGCTTACGACAGCTATGGCAAATTTTGAGTTTCCATATTCTTGGGAGAAGGAAACCAAAAAATTATTGTATGAAGAAGGGATTGGAGTTATCCAGTCGGCAACGGTTTTAGCTGAGCCAGTTTTAATGTCCCAGTTACCGCTGGTATGAGCCAATGTTTTCAAAGGCGAGGCGTATAGGCGAGGCGTTTTTAGTAGTGCTATGCGAGGCATAAGCCTTGAAGCGTTGAGGCGTAAGCCTTTTGAACATTAATTTATTTTAATAAGAAAAATTTATGAATAATACAATACGATTAAATTGTACAATTAATTCTTATTCAACCATAACAGTCTTTTAAATATAATCAAACATAAGTACTAATTGTCATTCAAAGCATAATAATCAATTCCAAAACATAAAATATTTATTCAACATCAAAACAAAAACATAATTCACTCATCCCACTCCTCAACACTAATATCATAGCTATAAAACAATACCATTAATATTTCTAAGATATAAGTATGATGCATGTACGTCATATTTCTATTATATCACATAAACGAATAAGATAACTAGTATATTTATAAATAAATAAAATTGAAAAAAATTGTACGGAACTTCAAATTACAGTTTATTACAGTCAAATTATACAAGTATGATGCATGTACATACAAAAACAAATGACTTACTTGCAGTCAAAAGATGAAGAGAATTCTTGAAATTGATGGAGTTATCTGCTAAGGGTAGAAATTAGGGTTCTACATGTACTATGCAATATATATATATATATATATATAGTCCATGTGTTAATATATTAATTTAGAGAAAGGAAGAAGAGAAAAAAAAAAGGTAAGTAGAAAAAAAAAATTATTAATTCTTGCAATAAGTTTATTACAATAAAGGTAAGTTTAAAAAACTGAAACAGTGTTTAAAAAAAAAAAAAACTGAAACAGTGTTTTTTTGCAACACCAGTGAAACGACGTCGTTTTCACTTTAAGATTTTTTTTTAACACTACAATCAAAACGACGTCGTTTCATTACAATAAACCTAAAAAAAAAAGGAGTCGTCTTCCTCGCGACGCCGTCTTCCTCGAGCGAGTTGCGGTGAAAATTTCTTACGGTTCAGAAGTTTCTAGGTGCGCCTTACAGCGCCGCTCCGGCTGGCCACGCCTTGCAACGCCTTCTCACGCCTTCCAGCGCTAAGCGTGCAACTCGCGAAACAGCCGACCGCCTCGGCGTTTTCCTCCCGCCTCGCTCCGCGCTTGAATCGCGCGAAGGCATGCCTTTGAAAACACTGGTATGAGCCGCAAGCAGATATGGACCATAAAGGATTGCTTGAATTGAAGCATACTCAGGCCGATCATCTGAATTTTGTTCAAATGTCAGTTATATATCATTCACAAAACAAATCTTTTGCTTATTGATAAAGCCACGTATCCTAGGGAGTGGCAGATGTATATACTTGTAGAAATGGATTTTTAACAAAAGTACCTTGAATAGCCTCTGTTCTTAGACTAATGGGTAGCTGAAGGGTCAAAATGTCACCAGAACTCCATTTGCTTGTGACAGATAGGAAACTACCTGCATCAGAAATAGGAAAATAATATCAGTTAAGCCTATAGTTTGCGCCTAAAAAACACGGCAAAGAGGATCAGAAATGCAACTGCAGAAATAGAGAGGAAACTGCGAGTCATCTCACACCTGGAGCTGGTACACTCAGACTTTGACCATTCAATGCTGCTTTTGCACCATTTGAAGCAGTCCAAATAGGCATTCGCAAGTTCAAGGTAGATGATTTGCCTGTCCCCTGCATCATTTAAATCCATTATAAAGATCTATGTTAGGCACAGAAAGGACACAAGACAACTCTCATGTCTAGAGACAAAAGACACTATATGCGTTTGTTCTGGTGAATCTATATACTGAAAACATGCACGTGTATGTCTATACCAAAATGCACAGGTCACATGCAGGCCAAAAATAATACACAACTAATAAGTAGACAAGGGTGAACTCTTTTACAGGTTTCTAAATGAGTGTCAAACAAAGGAGGATGTGTGTACGGTGGCGTCCTTGCAAGTGTTTCACACAACATTATTATAAGAAGTGTCCTACATATTACAGAAAACAAGGTAGAAACACAGTTGAAACTGAAAGACTAAGGAAGCAGATGCAGAAAAGAAGAATTGTCAACACTGAAATAAGTGAGTCATATGATAATGTTAATGCCAATGTCAATGTATGTATACCTCCTTTGAAGAAAATGTCAATGTGACTCTAAGGTAAGGATCCCATGAATTGACTTGATCAACTGTCTAATTAAGCACAATTTGTCTAGATTTCCAATCAAGCAAGCTTGATATATACTGGATAATGTAAAGACCAGGAACTTCTCCTCCCTTTTCAAAATATATGGAATCTGCAAACCAGCAAGGCTGCGGTGCCGCTTGGTATTAACCACTCGGACGGTGAACTGCTCTAAGGGTGGGTACGGCTCCGCACTGGGCGCCTTGCGACATAGAAAATCAGTAGCTCCGCCCTCTCCGGCTTCGTATTATCGAGCTAACGGCGGTGTTTGATACCGAAAGGTATAGGAGTAGCACTTCTCCTGGGAGCGGTTTTGATAACAGCGGTGCATGGCTCATGTAGTTCTTCAAGTTTTGAAATGCTTGGTCGCATTCGGGAGTCCACGCGATGTGATGTTTACCCCCTTTCAAAGCTTTGAAGAACGGCACGCACTTGTCGGTGGCTTTCGAGATGAAGCGGGTTAGAGCGGCGACACGTCCGGTAAGGCTTTGAATGTCCTTCTGTGTCTTCGGCGTTTCCATGTCTATTATGACTTTGATTTTCTCAGGATTAGCCTCGATTCCCCTTTGGCTGATCATGAATCCAGAAATTTGCGGAAGATACACGAAGCGCACTTTGTTGGGTTCAGCCTCATTCGGTAGTCCTTGATACCGAACATGAGGGCCAAGTTTTCAGTGCCCCTTGCCGTTCGGCTTTTACCAACATGTCATCGCATATACCTCCATGATGCCGCCGATGTGCTTGGCAAAAATCAATTGACGAGCCGTTGGTAAGTTGCTCCGCGTTTTCAAGTCGAAAGGCATGGACGTTGTAAGATACAAACCGCGGTCGGTGATGAATGCCGTATGCTCTCGATCGGCGGGTCCATAAAGATCTGGTTGTATCCCGAGTAGGCGTCCATGAAGCTCGCAGCTCGTGTCCAGGTAGCGTCGGCGAGCTGGTCGATTCTTAGCGAAATTGTCCTTCGGACAAGCCTTGTTCAGTCGGTATAATCCGACACATCCGCCATCCTCCTTTGGCCTACATGCGGCCGGTTTGTGGGCGGTGGAGATCTTGAGCTTATGGTCGATGACATCGGGTGATATGCGGGCATATCGTCGTAAGACCGGCGAAGACTTCCGCTGCCGTAAGTTGATGAACCGGCCGGAGTTCGGGATCTAGGCTGGTGCGAGTTTTACCCATCGATCGGAAAATCCTCGTCTAGGACCACGGTTTGAGCTCTTGGCGGTGTGCTACGGTCTTTGGTGTTTCCTCCTAGGGTCATCAATGGGCCCGCTACCGTTCGATAGTTCCTGCACGGTCATGGCTTCCATTGGCGGTTTACAAGCTACCGATTTAAAGGCCGTGGCATAGCACGTCCGTCTGTTGAGTAGTCATCCGGATGACCCGATGCGCGTAGGGAATTTCATCGGCAACATGTGGGGATAAGTGGGCTTTGATCTGGTGAGTGCCGTCGCCCTATGATGTCGTTATATGCCGTTGGGGAGTCGACAATGAGGAACTGGTCGTAGGTCATTGTTTTCCTCGGAGCGAAACCGGGCGATGGGCGACCGATACTACCGACCGGTTGGACGGATCCCGAAAAGCGAGGAGGCGTAATTTGCCGATTAACCATGTCGGCAATTCCCGTGCCTTTGAATGCATCGGCAAAATTACGTTCACCGAACTCCCGGTGTCGATTAGCACCGACCTACATCATAGCCGCGATTTCTGCCCGAATGATCATTGGGTCATCGTGGGGATAAATGATCCCCTCCTCCTCTTCTTCGCTGAATGTGATGGGCTCCCACCCCACCTTCGGGACCTTACGACCGATCGTCCTCTATACCAAGACACGGGGTAGTGAGCGGCACGTACATCTTATTTCACCGAGCGGTTGGATGAGCCCGCCGAGTGAGGCCTCCGCTAATTGTGCTGATCATGTTGATCTGCCGATTCGCGTTCGATCGGGCTGTGGCGGCTTGGCGATGTAATGATTTAGCTTTCCTTCGAATCGGCGCTCACGATTTTCCTCAAGCGATCACGATCTTGGTGTTGTGGATGTTCGCCGGTGGTATCGGCAGAATTTTCGATGTCCCGATTGTCCCGCCGATTGGGCTTCGGTCGTCGATTTCGGGATTTGGTCATGCTCATTCATCGGACCGCCTCGTATGTTGTGTTCAGCAGGTGAAGACTTCCAGGCACGATCGCGATTCGGTAGTGGTGCGGTGGTCGTTACGACCGTATTTCCCGCCCTTCTTGAGTTTTCGTGGCGACCGTCATGGTCGTCCTTCGCTTGTTCCTCGCCGAAGAACCATCGGTTCACCCGGGTAACTCTTGGTCGTTGACTCCTCCTTCCGAGCCGAAGGCGGGTTTGGAGTTGAAATATTCGGCCTTCGCATGAAGCTGCGCTGCTTCATCAACTCGTCATACGTCGCTAGTTACTACTGCACGGCGTATCGGAAATGAGAGGACCGAAGGCCACTCTTGAAGGCACCGTAGGCTGCCCTATCATCTGTTCGGGACACCTCGAGTACTCGTGGTCAAAGCGTGCGCGTACTCCCATAGGGGTTCGTCTTCCCTTTGCCGAATCGTTATGCAGATCATCGGTATAGTACAGCGGTCCGTTTGGATCATAAAGTGGTTGAGGAAAATCTTCTTGATTCGTCAAAGGAGTCTCATCCCACGCTCGAGGACGGTAGAACCGATTCAGGCGGCCGGTAAGGGATGATGGAAAGCAAGCATTGCCCCTAAATCGTGAGGCCCTTGCACCCAAGCCGATTGGAAAGAGTGAAGGTGCGTCAAAGGGTCCTCCACACCGGTATAAAATGGTATACGCAACGGCTGCACCTCCACTGCTGGACTTCTTGATGCGCTCGGTGAAGGGTCTGGCGAAGCTTTCCCAAGTCGAGGACTTGGGACCGGGTTTGGTCGTCCTCCATCTTCCGGATCCTCTGGAAGAGCGAGACGGATAGCGGGTCTCGGCTTGGGACCTCTTCGGAAGTTTTCCTCGGACTTGGTGGTTTTGCCTTGAATACTCGAGGAGTTTCCGAACGGTAGCCTGATTCGATGCCCTTGGTGGGGACGTACTCATCGTCGGATTCCATTCCGAATCCAAACCGTGGACCTTTACTGAGGGGCGACTTGTCTCCTAGGACCTTCATCCGCGAGTCCCGCAGCGGGCATTAAGTGGATAGGGACCTATGTCGTTCGGCATCCTTCTTGTCGTTGATCCGATGACGACAATCGGTGTACACCTTCTTCGGCACGTGAGGCTGATCCTGTGGAGCCGACCACCAAGCTGTTTGGAAGGCGCGGCGTTGCCTTTGCGCCCTCTTTCCCTTCTTACGCCGGCCGGGTCCGCGGACTCAGGAAGATTCGCGGCCTGCGCTCTGTGTTTCTGGTTAGCGATCGTGTGTTGTTTACTTTGGACGAGAGGAGATTATTATGTTCTTAGAGCTTAGCCATTTCCTTCCGGGAGGTCATCGAGTCAAAGCTCCGCCGACCGTGGTGCGAAGCATCGGGATTACCGAAGGGGTGCTAGGGTGCAGCGCGAGGCTTGATCCACTTGGCATACCGTACGGTAATCCATCCTCCGATAGGCGTGGTCTGAAGTGGTTCCCATTACGTTTTTAGGAATTTGTAGGTTGATTATTATCGTTCCCCCAGACGGCGCCAAACCGTTGACGCAGAAAAATGGTTCTGTACTTTTCCCGCGTAACTTAGTGATTTTGTTACCTTCGGTATGCTATGACTTCTGTAGTAGTTATACCTGCAAGATCGCAAACGCTCGGTAAATCCTAGGTACCGGTGTGATACCGGCCAAAAGCTCTCGATGCTTAAGTAAGTACATATTTAGTAAGTTTGAACTACAGATCAATAGGCAGTATGCCGTTAGTTCTGATTGATTACCTCCAGCTGAGATGGTTGCCCTCTTTTATAGGCCTTGGGAGGTGTGCATTTTGCTTAGAGTTTCGATGTGGGACTGTGGACATTGATTGTGAGGCTGCCACGTGTTCCGGACGCCAAGGTTGCCCTAATAGAGCGATCGGTAGGTAAGATGCCGAAGCTAGATGCCGAAGGCTCCCATAGCTCCAGCTTGGTCCACGTGTCAAGTGTTTATTGGCTGCTCATTTTGATATAAACAAAAAATACACACATATTAGTGAAAAAGGCACCTTCTATGGTGCACCTGGTGTACCGATACACCCAGATTTTTTTTTTAAAAAAATGAAACCTGTTGTTCAAGTTGCTCGGTTCTAGCTTTTCTTCTTTTCTTTGTTGGAGTTCCAGGTTTTTTTTTTTTTTTAATATTTAATCTTTGTCCCTTTTTTTTAAGAAAGAAACTTTGTCTTATTCAAATTTTTTTTGTTGAAATGTCTTATGTAATAAGGAAATATAATTTGACCCTTATTGAAGGGTTGGCCAAAATCAAACCACCGCTGTTTATTCTCTTATCTTTTTTGGTGAGAAAGGGGGAAAAACCCCAAACAAAACAAACTAATAAGTAAACCATATTTTCTTATCTTCGTTTCTGTCTTCTTTCTTCTTACGCCCCGCCACCTTCTTTTTTCCTGTGTATTCAAAACCCACCCAAATCACATCTCTCATTTTCTCTCCGTTTCTCTATCGCCCTCCCAAGTTCTCTGGTTCTCACTCCTTCTCTCTCCAGTTCTCTATCCTTGGCTCTCTCTCCCTCCCGATCGTTCTCTGTTTTCCCCTAAAAGAAAATTAGAAGGCGGATGGAGAAGCGTAATGAAGAAGCGTTAGACATCGGAAACCTTGGGCCACAGTGGCAGCTGGATGAGGAGGAACGGAAGAAGATGAAGGATCGCCGTCGCTCGTTTATTATGCATATGGAGGACAAGAGGTTTTACCTACCGCTCGATGCATGGGTCCCCTGACATCCCCATACGGAGAAACGGAAGAGGCATATAGAGGAGCATAAGGGGCCGAGGCTGACGATTAAACTACCCTGTATGGAGGAGCCTATGCTAGGCGATGATAAGGAGGAGCAGAAGAGTAAAGAAGCTTTTCATGACGGGTCGTTGGATCACCCTATCCCGCCTACTAAGGGTAAAGAAGTGTATATTGAGCATAAGGACGATAGTTCTTCCCCTGAATCCAATTGGATGTCTGACGATTTTGACCTCGGACACACGTAGACTCTGGAGCAGAAGCTTAAAGAAGCTTATTATTGCGGATCCAATTGGGTGTTGGGTTCTCCTATCCCGCAATATGTGGATACTAAGCATGAGTATGAGGGATTATATGTCGAATCCAATTGGTCGTTGGAGGAGGAGGAGGAGGAGCTGATGGATGCGGATGATCGGGAGGCAGAGGAGCAGGAGCTTAATGCTTTTTTATGGCGGATCCGACTCAGTTTCGTTGGGGCAGTTGGTGATTAGAGACCAATTGCATGCTCCTCCATCGCCACATGGGATGAGCACTCCAAAAATTCTGTATTTATGTTTTGGCGAAACCCTAAACCCTAAACCCTAAACCAATTGCATGCTCCTCCATCGCCACATGGGATGAGCACTCCAAAAATTCTGTATTTATGTTTTGGCGAATATATGGCTGGTAATCAGGTTTGGTACTCTATTCAAGCGCTACGCTTGCATTCTTTCCCTCCGGTCTAGACCTTAAAGGCCAAAGAACTAGCATATATACATGGTGAAGGGCTTCCCCTTCGTATGGGTTGCAATCTTTTCGGATCAAACATTGTTTTTCTCGCGGCGTTAAAAGCAGATTCGACTGTCGTGGCGGTGATTTCACAACATATCCACGTAAAGACATTTACGCTTTTGACACTAAACATCCCTACACCTGCCAAGTCTTCAACAACAATTCCCTCCAACAAGGGAAGTCTCGTCCGCTTCTGGCATAAAAGTACTTGTTTTCTCTTTCGTGTAGTTGTGGGCTCATATATTTTTGTTAGGCCTTCACTTGGGCCTGTATTATGCTTTAACATGGCTGACCCCAGCCCAAAATGGAGAGAGCACAATTTTACCAACTGCTCTGAATTGCCCTGGGAATGTATGGGCCAAACTTTAACCATAGAATATGGGGATGAGGATGGGGATGGGGATGGAGATTGGGTGATTTTGAGTTGTAGGCCACATTTAGAGGTTGTTGACAGGTACAATGATCCTCCTCATTATCGTCATTATGAATGGAAGAGTACTTTTATAACTGCCCATTTGATGTCCAAGGACTACACATTACTGACACCTTTTGAACTTGATTTAAACCTTTACCTGTGCGTGGTGTAGAGTATAAAGTGGTTCATCTACAAGGTCGAGAAATCTGCCTTATTATATCCGTAGACAGAGGGGATGAGTTTGAGGATGAGGAGATGGAGAGGATGCATACTTATGTCATGATTTTCGAATTTGAAATTGTCGAGGGCACACACACCCTAGCCTTCAAAATCTTGCATCCTGCTTCCATGATTATAAATGACCAGTCATCTGAATCTAGGACCAATAAAGTAGACCTGGAGGGTGCCTTTTTCTGTAAGTTTCGTTAACTGATTACTTATTCAGTCATGTTTGAAAACTTCACCAGATAGTTGCATGTTTATGAATTTTTACTGTATATGCATTGTGTGTATGTATGATGATGCAGTTACAGGGGATTTGATCTATTTTTGTTTTTTGCTTCATTTTTAAACATTGGAACAGGTAAAAGTCTTAAGTACGTGAAAGTGCAGAAGGTGCAGTCATTCCGAAGAAGGCCTCAGATGTTGATACTGACTAAAATGGAGGATCTTCTACTTTTGCTTATGGAACTGAGAATTTTGTATTATGTTTTATTTATATTTTGGTGTCAGTCAAATATTTTGATTCGGTCTCTGTTGCTATTTTGCTGCTAGAACTATCTGGGTTGTTCTTCTTCCTGTGTTTCTGCAGACTTTTCTTATTTCTGACTATATTGATTTTTAAGTTCTTCGATGTAGCTACAGCAATTCTTTCTTTGTAGCATATTAGCATGGATACTAATAACAACAGGAACCTCAGAAATCATGTAGAAGATGAATATACAAGATGAACACTACTCTGGGATTTCTAAATAAGATCCCTATCTGCAAAAGCAATTAAGGGATTTGAAGTAACGGCTGCCACTCTGAGAAAAATAAAAACTATCATAAATAGTTTGATATCAAATAGATTCGTTCCGGTTTCCACAATCCTGTCCCTACTTATCAGGCTGTAATGTTGAGATAAGCTGTGTAAGATTCATCACTGAAGCTTGACAATGGTGCTAGAAGAAAGCTCCTTGTTGCACCTTTAGCCACAAAGCTGATAGGATGATGCTGGCTTATTCCATTACTCTTTACGAAGCTGGCTGCCTGGTTGAATCCAGCATCCGATGACTCTGGACTGCAGACGAGCTTCAAGCCTGCCAGTGCCTCAATTTTTTCACTGTACACAAAGCAACCTTTGAAGCTTTCTGACTCTAAGGATACTGTGTTCTTTCCATCCAAACCTGGAACCAAATGGAAAACTGAAGAGTCCTTACTACTGGACATATCTGCTATCCCAAGATTCTTGTCTTTCCCTTGCTGCACTAAAACCTTTCCTGGAAGATTAAACAGTTCTAGAATGACTGATTTGCCAATAGCATCATTCACTGTAGAGAGCTTTGTGGACAAGTCGTTTAAAATGAGTCTGAAAGTGGCATGAGCAGAAGCGTCAGTGCCAGTTTCAGGAAAGACGTCCAATGAAATTGATTGGTTTACGACAGCTATGACAAATTTTGAGTTTCCATATTCTTGGGAGAAGGAAACCAAAAAATTATTGTATGAAGAAGGGATTGGAGTTATCCAGTCGGCAACGGTTTTAGCTGAGCCAGTTTTAATGTCCCAGTTACCGCTGGTATGAGCCGCAAGCAGATATGGACCATAAAGAATTGCTTGAATTGAAGCATACTCAGGCCGATCATCTGAATTTTGTTCAAATGTCAGTTATATATCATTCACAAAACAAATCTTTTGCTTATTGATAAAGCCATGTATCCTAGGGAGTGGCAGATGTATATACTTGTTGAAATGGATTTTTAACAAAAGTACCTTGAATAGCCTCTGTTCTTAGACTAATGGGTAGCTGAAGGGTCAAAGTGTCACCAGAACTCCATTTGCTTGTGACAGATAGGAAACTACCTGCATCAGAAATAGGAAAATAATATCAGTTAAGCCTATAGTTTGCGCCTAAAAAACACAGCAAAGAGGATCAGAAATGCAACTGCAGAAATAGAGAGGAAACTGCGAGTTATCTCACACCTGGAGCTGGTACACTCAGACTTTGACCATTCAATGCTGCTTTTGCACCATTTGAAGCAGTCCAAATAGGCATTCGCAAGTTCAAGGTAGATGATTTGCCTGTCCCCTGCATCATTTAAATCCATTATAAAGATCTATGTTAGGCACAGAAAGGACACAAGACAACTCTCATGTCTAGAGACAAAAGACACTATATGCGTTTGTTTTGGTGAATCTATATACTGAAAACATGCACGTGTATGTCTATACCAAAATGCACAGGTCACATGCAGGCCAAAAATAATACACAACTAATAAGTAGACAAGGGTGAACTCTTTTACAGGTTTCTAAATGAGTGTCAAACAAAGGAGGATGTGTGTACGGTGGCGTCCTTGCAAGTGTTTCACACAACATTATTATAAGAAGTGTCCTACATATTACAGAAAACAAGGTAGAAACACAGTTGAAACTGAAAGACTAAGGAAGCAGATGCAGAAAAGAAGAATTGTCAACACTGAAATAAGTGAGTCATATGATAATGTTAATGCCAATGTCAATGTATGTATACCTCCTTTGAAGAAAATGTCAATGTGACTCTAAGGTAAGGATCCCATGAATTGACTTGATCAACTGTCTGATTAAGCACAATTTGTCCAGATTTCCAATCAAGCAAGCTTGATATATACTGGATAATGTAAAGACCAGGAACTTCTCCTCCCTCTTCAAAATATATGGAATCTGCTAACTTTGAGAATGATTCAATTCCTACAAAAGCATTAAGAAGAGACACATAACTGATGGTTATTACGCAGTACCTATAACAGAAACAAGAGGAATCACAGTCTAAATGATTTTGCTTGAATCATATCAAATTGAAAGTGAGAAAGCACATCATTACGATATATAGATCATGAAAGTTTAAAAAAAAGGCTGAAATTCCCTGAAAAGAAAGTTAAAAAGGACAAGCAGTCCCAAGCAATCTCGTACCAGTGCCATAGCAGCACCAGAACGACTCAAATGGTTTTCCCCAACCATGGTAGCTTCTGGCCTTGGAATCTCCACGACCAAGTGGGAGCATGTAAATCATGACTCCAGGCTCTGTCCCTCTTTGGATGCTTAGCACACCATTTGTCAGAGCTCGTTCATAATAATCCGCATATGCTGTTTCTTTGGTCCATTTAAACAGGTGGCGAGAGACCTACAAGATGATTGAGATGTGCTAAAGTTGCCGAATCACCTGGGCCTTTATGGTAAATAACATGAAAACTATAAAGTGAATGATGAAGTTTTGCACTGCCTTTGTGTGTGTGCGCGTGTGTGTGCCGAATCACCTGGGCCTTTATGGTAAATAACATGAAAACTATAAAGTGAATGATGAAGTTTTGCACTGCCTTTGTGTGTGTGCGCGTGTGTGTGTAGACTTCCCATAGTTGTACCTCTTTCAACAGTAAACTAAAAACCAACAGATATCATGTATTATATAAGATAAGTATCAGTAGGAGGAAGGGTGACACCGGGGTCTTGCTTTATGAAATTAATAGATATTAAAAGCAATCAATCAACTTCCTACACAACTTTGAAAAAATCCAACAGCAGCCTTGAGAACAATAACAACAGGCATACCTTCAACATGTTATAAGTCGTGCACGACTCCTCATTCTCTGTTTGTAGAGTGCTTGCCAATCTTTTAGGGTCTGACCTGCTCACAAGTTGAGGAAAGCAGATCATAACACTTCTGGTTAAGAAACAAGTCCAAAAGAAACTAGCCATAACCAGATAAAGGGATGCATCTAGACTTTTCAAGCAAAAAGAAGAGCTTATTACGAATGAACTGAAACCAAAACTTTAGTAAGCTTAATTTTAGTACCAGAACTCACTGACTGATGTCCCTCCTGTTGCATAGCTGTGGGAAGAGTTAACAATGTTCATAAAGAAAATCCCCATTTCCTGACAATTCCAGATTTGTTAAAAATGTTAGAATAAAAAACGCTTCTCTAATAGCATAAGCCTTCAGTGAAATTAAAAAGTACCAGTGATGTAGTCACTGAATAAGGAAATAGACAAGATGGTAATCTAAAGATTAAAAATAGGAATTAAAAATGCAAGTGCAAACCATTTTAAAAAGAGAAGTAACATCCTTACAAGCACACATGGAGTGCAAGGGGAAAAAGCCTATTTGTTAAGCTCATACATAAACAGTAGAGAGGATATCAGGCTTTGTTGAGAATTGTAGTTCAGATGCTATATAATATAGACAAATCATTTACCTTATAAAGTGGATCACCAGTGACTTCATATCGCATTTGAGAACCAATAACAATTGGGATATGCGTGTTAGCGTGAAAACCAGATATGTCGTCAGCCTACCAAAAAGAACTACTTGATGAGAGGGGTTCCAAGAGATAAGGTTCATAGAACCTAGAAATTGAACTGTCCTAACTATAGAAAGAGACTGAAAAAGCCAGAACCAGTGAATCAGTTCCCTACCATTTAGATTATGGTCGTATGCTAAAGTCCCAAATGTACATTGCCTACGAAGTATAAAACAGCTTACCAAATTTGGAGCTTGTCTTTGTTAAGTTAGAAGTACAAATTTTTCTTTCTGTCTTTATATATCCATTAAGTACTTTTTGGATATTGCATATTATGTCTACCTGTTTTCAGTACCCTGCATACTACAGCATTCATCTCTCAGAAAAAAACTTACATCTATGTATCAGGACAACACATGAAACATTAAACTTTGACCTCAAAACAAATGTGTCAACGACTTTAGCTTTCTTTCTGTTCACTTCTCAAAGTTACTGCCCCATTTCTTAGCTAATCAGAAGTATATAACAGTGCTATCTGGGTGATTACATTTATACTCATCATCTAATACAAAGGACCAATGCAGGGCTTATTCCTGCAACCTCAGACAGTTGGTGCACTCATTAGACCATGAGGTAGTTTGAACCAGATTTTAACAAACATGGAATTGTCTTGACTTATAGCATATGACATTATCTAAAGCAAAAAAGTCCAAATTTCAGGACTGGAGACTCGTTTTATTTCTTCCAGCATATACAAGCAACGATGTTTGGAGCAATATTTGTTCGCAAAGAGTATACTGATTTCCAATTGGCGTTTGTTATATGTCTACTCACGGAAGAGAAAGGAAGATAAAATTTGTAAGAAACCTAACTATAAGTATTGAACAGAAAATGATGGTTACCTGCACTGCCAGCAATCCTAGAAAGCATGGTTTGTCAAAAAGATGAGCCAACAACAAATGCTTCGTATCTTTCTAAGCATAGTAAAAAAGAATTGTTAATACCACAACCCTGACGTCCACAATATTGTAAGTACTTCACACACACACACACACACACACACACACACAACAAATGCTTCGTATCTCTCTAAGCATAGTAAAAAAGAGTTGTTAATACCACAACCCTGATGTCCACAATATTGTAAGTACTTCACACACACACACACACACACACACACACACTAGAGTCCTAAGATGGTGCCAGGGACTTACTGAACCACAGAGAAAAATAGAAAAATCAATTAAAACCTATAATGATTAGGTTACGGCCATTTACACCATACAAGGTGAACTTCTCATGTCCTCATTTTAATACTTTTTAAATGAGCCATATGACACACATGGGTAGTTCCATTTCCCCAAATGCATACTTTTAAAGAAAGGTCATGACAACTATGAATGGTACTTCCTACTAATGCTGAACAGGCAAACTAACTGTGCGCAAGTAAAGTGAATGATCTGGAGGAAGAGCAAAAGGTATTTTGTAGGTAATCTTACTTACTGTGATAACATATAACTTATAAAGAACATCATTCATGCCACCGGTTTCTTCATTAAGTGACAGATAATGTCTTTCTACGCTGTACTTTGAAATTACATTCTGAACACGGTTGTAAAAGTAATCGACCATCCATGTCACCATTTTTAAAGCTTGAGTATTTTCACCATATGTATATTGATCCAATAGGCCTGCCAAGATCTGTCAAAGTAGAAAAGTGGAAAAGCTAATCATGACCCTTTGAGTCAAAATGAAGTAATTGCTCTAGTGAAACAAATTAAGAATATTCTACCTTGTGAATGGTGTAATAAGGAGCCCAGACAGGCTTAATAGCTTCAAATCGATCAAATTGCTCAGACGGAAAAGCAGAAAGATATCCACTGCCAATTTTCTTCTGACAAAGATATAGATTGTCCACTATTGCAGACATTTTATCTTTGAGGGTATTGTTGTGAGTGCTAGCCCACATTAGTGCTGATGCACTCAAGTAATGCCCTTCAAAATACAAAAGCAAGCTGTTTGTTATACATCACCATACAAATACAAGCTGAATATTATAAATTAAAATTGCAATTGAAGGTAAGCCCTTTGCTGTAAAGGGGAGTACCATGGCGCCATGAAATTTGAGAACTAGTGACAGATACTAGACCTTTCCACACCATTGTCTGGAAAGAAAGGAGAATGCGGAGGAAATGTATGCATTTGTATCATATATATTATTCATTCTTCACAATAATCCCAACAATGTGCAAGTGTTCTCCAAACTAAGATGGAAGGGGCACTTCCATAAGTGCCTTCCATTTATGGCAGTCTCACAAAGATTAACAGAAATGAAATTAGCTTTAATAAAATCGTAATCCCATTTTATAAAGCACGAGAAGACAATACGAATGTAGAAATGTAGTACTATGCGACAACAGAGAAATTACACAAACACTGTGATCATCAAGATTAACAATTTCAATAAAGAAAACAAAAAGAACGAGTTAACAAATAACACTGACCTACAAAATGACCTCGAAGCTCACCAGTCGGCTCCTCCCACCCCTTATATGGTGTCCCAATTGTTGGTAAACCTGCTGTCTTCCGAAAGCTCCAAAGTAAACTATCTGAGTCTAACATCAATAGGTACTCCAAATTTGTTTGCTGTGCCCGTCCATGTTGTGAAGTTGGATCCAACCTCACATCATGCAATGACACTTCCTTAAGAAAGCCTCCAGAGGCCTCAAAACCATTTGGAATTTTCATTTTCCTGTACATCATTGCCCATTCATTTTCATCTTCTTCCCTCAGTATCTTTCTTGGAAGCAAATTCATCCACGCAGAATCATCGGTTGGTATCAAGTGGTAGTATGAGAACATCTCTTCCTTCCATGTTTTATTGTGGGAAGATAAAAGCTCATGTCGAAAACTATGTGATGAGAGCTGAGTAGGAATGTTGGTACACTCCTTACCCAGAGAAAAACCACATAGAAAAATGATTATAAACACCGCTAATAAATCAATAGACAGAAAGACCTTCATTTTCATTATGAAAAAAAAAAAAAAAAAAATCCAGATTAAAAGTTACCCAAATGTGATTGAAAGCAAGTAAATACCAACAAACCACTAAGCAGTCAAATGCAGTTCGCAACTTCACATTCAACTGCCAAAAATCAAAAGGTTCAATTTTTAACAAAACCCAACAAAGAAAATCTCATCAAAGTGACAAAGCTCCATAAGAACAGAGAACAGAGCACAGAAAACAATCAGTTTGACCTCAAATTTCAAGTAAATAAAATCAAAGCATCTATTTTTGGCAAAACCCTGAAGACAGGGAATTCCAATTTCAGTGACCTTGGGAGGAACGTGATCGAAAACACATATTCTGAGTATAAATTGAATTAACAAGTGTATAAAGGAAGAGAGACCAAGAAAAAGTTAAAGGCAGAAGCACATGTGGGAGTGAGAGACTGAGACTGAGAGTGAGGGGCCTATATTTATACACACGAGCAGAGAAGCTAGAGTCCAAGATAGCAAGGGATATCCGAAACCATCTCTTGAAAGCAAAGAATGGTTTTTGCGTGAAGTTTATTTATAATATCTACAGAGCAATAATTCCACATAATCTGATTTACCATATCTATCTACAAGCTATGACTAGAGAGAGAGAGAGAGAGAGAGAGAGAGAGGTGAGGATCACGGATATGGTGTCGTGTTTTGAGGAGGGGTTTGACCAAGCGAGGTTTTGGGGGTTGAGGTTGAGGCCATCTGAATCCAAGGAGAAAGGCATACAGCACCAAACCAAGACGACCCCGATGCCATTATTTGTGTTTGATTATCTCCTTTTATCCCTCCAACAAATGGCCTTCTTTTCGCTCCATTTTAACTGAAATTTCTAACATTTGAACTTTTTCTTTCTGTTTTTATTTTCTTTAAATTTAAGGGGGTTTCACTAAAAACCCAAAAGTTGAAATTATAAAAATTTATACACACTCAAAACCCATTTATAAACACACCCAAAAAATTGACTTTGGGTTGATTTTGGGTGTGTTTTTATGTTTAAATAGTGCTTGGGTTTTTTTATAAATACATGTATAGAATTGAATTTATTTATAAATTTGTATAAATTTAATTGTAATTGATGGTTAGTCAAGCGATTGTTATTCAGAATATACCAAAAGTTTTGATTGTTTTGAATGGAAAAGCAAACTCAAATTCCTTTTGAATTCCAAATTTTTTATCATCTTTCAGGTAAAGCAACATTGTCTTAATTATAATTATTAATCCTGCACATAGTTCCAAACTAAGTAATATCTAAACATTGAGCCACACCACATGTCTCCATGTGGATTAAGATATTTCAAATTGGTAGCTACGTTTGAACAAATTGTATTGCCATTCTCTTTCATCTTTACAGCTGTATTAACAACCTCCAAGAATTTATGACTAATTCCAAACAATGTTGCTTCCTCTTTTACATCACATCACACGATCAAGAGAAAGAGCCCACCCTTTTGCCAAACTTGGCTGGACACTTTTTCTTTTTCTTTTTGAATTAATAACATCACAGGGGGACGGTGTTATAGTTACATTTGTTTAAGCATCCCTAGTCCAAGAACAGAACAAAAGCAAGGGCTGCCCTGGCTGTAGCCCAGTGAAGATTTGGGAAAAAAACAAATTAGATATACACATAGCCTAATATTTTAACTATAAATAAATAAAAATATATACAATTTCAACACCAATAGGCATAGTCTAAGGTCTTCCACATTTGTATTTGGTGTCAAAGTTTGTCCCAACATCAATTTAAAAAATCTATTAATTTGTCTCCAAAAGAGAAACATCTTTATAAAATGAAATTCACCCTTTCGTGAATAATATGGCTCTAATTTATTTTTTTTTCCTTGTGTTTATAATTAGCATGATTTATATAATTTAATGTATACTTTTATTTCTAGAAAAAAAAAATAGAAAATGTAAGTGCAAAAATAGAAAATGTATACTTTTAAGCTAATAACTTTTGTTAGCCCACTCATTGAAAAATTTCTGATTCTACCCTTGCCCTAGTCCGAAAGCGAAGCATCGAAGTTACATGAATATCTGGTGAGTCACTTTGACAGGGATTCATCTTCAATCATTCATTTCAGTGCAAAGCATTGTGAACCTGTGATACAAGTTTCCTTTCCATTTTTTGTATTTGTCCTCTTTGGTTAGCAATTTTTTGTGTTTGTCCTCTAGTTGAAGAAACAGGCTACAAACAATTTGATTCTTGGAAAAAACTATGTACTGGGTTTTCCCACTGGAACAACCCCAACCGTGAGAGCATCCTGTGACCTTTTTTTTTTTTTTTTTGGGATGAGTTAAATGGATGAATGCAATCTGAACAATAAAACAAATCTTTCACTGTCTTCCCAAAAGGGCAAAGCAAGACAATTTGATGTCATCACAGCCATTTATGAAATTTTAATCTGGTTTTTATTGATCTGTGATTGCGTAGAAAGAATCACAATGAGCTCAAAGTCACACCAAATTCATTTCGACTGGCTCTTCTTGCATGTGGTGGGACATATGTGCTCACCAAATTTTGTTGTTTTCACATATATGCAGCATGCACTGCCAAACTATACATGTCTTTTGACATTTTCCTGCTAAAAGGAATGGCACAAGTTGCACAAAGATTCCCCTCATCTGCTAACAATTTGCAAAACAGTATGCCTCCTTCAAATAAAAAAGCAACAGAAAAAAAGTCCTTCTGGTTTGGTTTAGGTGAAAATAAGTGAAGTTTAGTATTAAATTATAATATTGTCTTTCTAATTGGAGCAAGAGGTCTTATTGGTTGTTTGTTGCCAATGCTGCAGACTTTCTTGATTTTAGATTCACAAATACAGAAAACACGAAAAATCAAGAGATCATGAGGCACGGCACAAGACAAAGCCTGCCTGTCAGGTGTGACAGCTCGTCATGCAGGTTATACTTACATTCACTAATTTTGCTTATAATTAACTGCAGGCAGATATATTGTTACTTGCATTTTGGCTTTGACATTGCTTACAAGTTACAAGGCTGTGTGGGTCATGAAAAATAACTTTAAAAATGGTTAAGTGGTTGGTTCCCATTGTTTTCATACAAATAAATTTGAACTGCTGACAAATAGGCAAGTTGGGATCATTCAATACTCAAAGGGCAAGATGGTTTATGAGCAAAAATCTCTGCTTTTTAAGACGAAGTTAAAGAATATAGGGCAGTAGCTGTAGCTCTCACAGGTCTCTCTCAAGTTTTCTACATCCAGTAGCTTTCACTAATAAACACAAGGACCTCTAGAACTTGGTCATTTTGTGATTAGATGGAAATAGCCACAATCTACAATAGAGGACCAATTATTCGAAATTGGATATACAATACAAGGCTTAAAATTATGCACGACATAAAGATTCAAGAAGATATTATTGCAGAAGTGAGCTTCTTCGTAATTCCATCGATATGAAGTGACGCAGAAGTGCCGGAAGTCTAAAGCTGTGGTCAATTTTGAGCCAAAGCTGAAACTGTGAAGTAACTTGAAAGGCAGGCAGCAGCACATTGTGATGATTGTTGTGTGTTCTGGCTCACTTTCAAGTCACAACTTACCAACAAGGCTGTCCCCACAGGGATTTCAAGATGCAAACTTGGCCTGTGAGCATATCCAGGAGAGAGAGGTCTCATTTATATCTCCGGTAAACGTAAATGCAGTTTTTCCTTCAATGGTGCGATGTAAATTCTAATTTTCATGTGTTAATTTGTTTTTGTGTCAAATTTTTTGATTTGATTTAACATTCTTCTAATCTACGTCATGCTTCATGATACTATTTTGTTACTCAAACTTCATACTTTAATAATAAGTTGAAGATCTATCCTTCTCTACTGCATCTCCAAGATTCAAAGTTATAATACACAATGGGCAAAGGCCCAAAACCCAAACGGACTTCTTAATACAAATAAGGAAGAAGCAGAAGAAGAAGCAGCACGATGAACAAAAGAGAACCTAAAAGCATTCCCCAAAGAACACCAAAATTGGAAACCACCGCTCAAACAATGTACCCTAGCAGAACCCAAAATATTGTGAACATGCTTAATGACTACAATGACTTGGAACTGCAAAAATTTCAACTGGTGTTATACAGTGAACAGACTCGTAGAGTTACAACATATTTGTCCCACTCATTTTCTCCCATAACTTGGAAAATCAACGAAAAATTCTTGTGTTTCATTGAGAACATCATGATATGTATTTCCAAGGCAGTAAAAGAACTTAATCTCTCCTACGCCTCTTGTGTCTTTCCTTCCTATCACTTTCACTCCTACGCTTCTTGTGCCGTCCGTCACTATCACTGTCACTTTCATCAGAGCTTGATGGTTCTGATTCAGACTCAGAGTCCGAATCGGATGAACCTGAACTCTCAGATTCTGAGTCTGACACTGCTTTTTGTTGTTGCATGATGAGTCGTGGCATATGCTTCAAGTACTCACGCAGGTTCTCAGTGATGCCACCAAGCCCAATGGATGTGAAAAAATTAATGGCAAAACGAGTGTTCTTGGGATTATCCTTTGGGAAAATAGAATCATAAGAATCCTGCATTGAAGGATCGGTGAGCCGCTCATTTAACAAACGGATGCCAAGATGTTCTGACAATTCCTGCACACCAGAAACAATAACAAATTACAAATTTGTACGAACTGTACATCAACATTCTCTAAGAAATCATCTTCAGACCTGTGAAGTAAATCTTAACACCAGAAATTAGCCAAAGAAAAAAGGCTTAAATTTGGTTGGTAATGATATTTTAATGCATAGAGTTTCGAGATATTAAAGGCAAAAACATGAGCCTACGTTCCACCTATCATGGTATACAAAAAACAAAAGGCCGTTACATAAACAAGCATTTATTCAGAGGCAGAGGTCACTAATGAATGCCAGGTATACCCCCACCCACCCCAACCTATCAGATGTAATTGTGATTCAGAACTATTCTCAACTAACCCACATTTATCTGCTAATCTTTTACTCTTCTTCTTCCCAATCAGATCTGTCAATGCTCCCAATGAGTTACAAAATGTTTAAAAGTGAAGGATTTATTCACAGGCAGCAGTAACTAAAAATTGTCAGCATACCCACAACATATCACATCTTAGGTTAAACTATATGATCAAATTTAAGTTGAACCATCTCATAAGCGGATACAGAGCTGCCAACATTGTAACAAGCAATTAAAGTCCTAAAAAACCGAACAGAAATTGTACAACAACAAAATTTCCCCTTTGTTACCTGGAAAAGGATCTTGATAAAAATACGAGAAGATGAAGTAGTGTCCTCTTCCGTCAATCGTATATAGGCTAACACGTGCCAGGGAAGGGCATCTGTGCCGAGTAAATGGGCGAAAAACTTCGCAACATTACGTAGCTTATTTGTTTCAAGCCGGTGGATCATGGAATACTGCTGGACAAAGCATTTCTCAAAATTTTCCTGGTGGACTTTGTTGATCATACAGAACCTCTGCCCCAACAGACCATAATAACGGAGGTAGGTTCTCTCCTGACTGCAACATTCCAAAAGCATGACACATAGTTCCATCTGTAAGGTCAAATCAAGACAATTGTCATTCGTCAACTACTGTGAAAGTCAAGATAACAAACACTGTGCACTCATAGAGTTTCAAAAACTTTACTGTGAAATTGCTTGAAACAATATTCTAAAACTTAGGGTTCTCAACCTGACAAACAAGATAGAGAATGCCACTGGTAAAAGTGGTCGGCCTCTTGTAAACCAAGCGTGGTCGACCACCTTCCCTTCGGATTCATGTAAAATTCTTTCTTTCACTCTCTAATATTCATCTTAGATTAGTCAAAATTTATGTTAAATTGGCTAACTGACTAATAATACAAATAGGTTGTCCCAAGTCAATCCTCGTCAGAATAATCCTGTAATACACTCTTCAGTCTACACATGATTCATATACTTGCAATTTAATTTGGTTCATATAATAATTAATCTTCATATTAGGATAACGTAAACTCAAATCATTAGGATTGTGGTTAACTGATTATTAACCAAGAACAAGCAGTTCTACATTGATACTATTTCTAGTTCATTCTAAGATGACACATAGACCCATCCAGCTTACTACTTATCATGTATAACAAGATAGCAACACCATGCATGACTTGTAACACTCACCTCTTGACCAGGCTCAAGTTTAATCTTCAGGAGCTTATGACCCGCCTCCTCAAAATCTACACTGGACATGATTGTAAGATAGATTGTTCTTCGAAGATTTACAAGATTTGTCTCTGTCTCATCTCTTATTTGCATCTGCTGCTCATCCTCTTCCTCAGATTCTTCATCATCATCGTCCTCGTCGTCATCCTCGCCATCTGAAACTGCATCAGAACCTTCTTCATCTTCAGACTCCTCACCAAGTATGGTTTTCTTCAATTCTTCATAGCGCTTCTCATTCTCAAGGAAATCAGGATCGGGCTTGAAAATATCTAAATGAGCACAAATCAAAACATTCACATCCACAATGAATAGAGCCCTGGTACATTAAAAAAAAGCTATAAATAAATTTACATCATAAGATAAGACATACCAAGGGTAATTTCTGGATCTATCTCCTCTTCAAGAGAAAGTTCATGTGTCAACTGGTCTTCCTGCTCTACAAGGTCCAGTTCTGGACGAACAGCTGGGTGCCCCTGCAAATGGACATGAAAACAACAAATTGTAAGCTCTCAGTGTTTTGTTTCTATATAAATTACCATCACAAAGACAAATAGACTCAAGTCACTCAACCTGAAACTTTGCTTTTCGTGTTGCAAACAAGTTTTCAATCAAATATTGCACTCTTTTGTCTATTTCTCCCTCATGAAGAATTCCACGAAAGCGCTCAAAGATGCCTGCAAAAATTACAAACAATAAGAGCAATGTCAAACAACTCCCTGAAAAGGAAAATGTACTATGAACGCTATAAAATATATACAAATTTATAAATAAACCCAATCCTAGACATGTATTTATAAAAAAACCCAAACACTATTTAAACATAGAAACACACCCAAAATCAACAATTGTATATTTTTTGGGTGTGTTTATAAATGGGTTTTGAGTGTGTGTAATATGGGTTTTGGGTGTGTTTATAAAGTGTTTTGGGTGTTGGGTTTTTTTATAATTTCAGCCCCCATTTTGGGTGTTTTAGTGAAACTCCCTAAAATTTAATGTTCAAGATAAATGAGACAGTACAGTAACCAAGAGAAGAACCCAGATGACCAGAACGAAGATCCACTTGAAACAGCATCTAATGCAGTCAATTTAAAATGGGTGCACATCTGTCTTACATATCATAAAAAACAATGTTCTAACCTTTAACTGGTCCAAATTCACATCGATTTAATTTGTCTACTGATAAGTTGAAAAATAAACTAAACAAAAAACTGAAAAGGGAAAATGGTATAATGTAGCAGTGTGTAAGTCCTAAATATAATATTAGGAAGATACAACGCACAATAAGCAGATAGAAAGAATATATTGTTCATAAACACATAAATCTCATTAATGAATAAAACCCAAAAGCGCACAAATGCTAACAAATCAAACAGCAAACCCACCATGGAGCCCTTTAGGTGAAAGGTCCTGCAGTATTGATCCACACTCAGTGACAAAGCCAACAGCTACTTCAACACTGTCATCGGTGGGGTTCTCCAGCAAAACGGTCAGCAATTCTAAGGCAATAATCTCATGAGCCACTTGCTGGTTGACCAGATGTGCTATAAATTTAACGGCAGCTAGTAGTTGTGGCTGTTCAAAAGTAAAGCCAGTTAAAGAAGAGAATTCGAATCAATCTAAATAAAAGACATATTCTGTCAGCAAACACTAAAGTGGTAAAGTAAAATAACAAAGCATGGGCAAAAACTCACCTTGTCATTCCGTTTAAATGCCCTCTTAAGCTGTAAGACAATTCTTCTCAACAGAAGTTCACCAACCTCAGGAAACTTTGTGTTGACAACAGCAACCAATGCTGCAAACACATCAGTGAAACCTGGAGATGCCATCTGCGATTTCATGCATGAACGGCAAAAGAGACCCCTTCCACGAATCAGATTCTCTGCAAAAATTTCAGGAATTATATTTTTTATATTCGCAGCATTGACCTTGTTCACAAGGCCATTGATACTCTTTCGGAGGGCATCCCATGTCAATCTCTGATACTGAACACTACTTTTATCTTCAACGTCTTTCATCATCCGGGCCAACTTAAATGGGGGGATGTAAACTCCACCACTTTTTCCCAAATTTGAAACATCAGTACTCATGTTGCCTTCTTGCAACTTTGACTGTCCTTGAGGTTTTGAATTTTCAAGCATCCTGCTATCTCGCTCATCATTTTGCCTCAGACTTCGACTGTCTTCTCGTCTTTCTTTTACCTCGTTATTTCTACGATACTTTAGATCTCCATCATCATCCTGGTTTCTGTACCTCCTCCTCTGATCATCATCTCTTTTATCCTTTTTCTGTTCTAATGTTCTGTGCTCTTCCCTTTCATCCTTGTGGTCTGAATAGTGACGTGAATGTCGGCTCCTATATCTATGACCATCCTTGGTCTCCGGCCTTCTATGCCCACTCTCATGCCGGCGAGGTTTCTCCCTTTCCCTTTCACGTCGGTGCCTCCTCACTTGCTCGTCATCTTCTTCAGAACTTCTAAAAGATTCTCTCACGCTATCACCCTTCCCATTTTCACGTCTTCTATGGCCATTATCATGCTTTCTTTCCTTCGGTTGAGTATCCCAGTCTTTCTCTTTCAGCTCTCCATCTTCATCAGAACTTTCTCCAGATCCCTTCCTATCTTGACGATCATCCAGCCACCTTCCACCTTTGTCTTCGAGATCCCTCTTGCTGGACCTTTCGTTGTCCATATCATCACTACGTTGTCCATCCCGTCTCTCCTGTCGTTTTGTTCTATTTCCTCCATCAGAACCTGATGAATCAATTTCATCACCAGGTTCATGAAGATTGTTTGACCTAGAATCGATTCTACTTCTATATTTATCTCTCTCACCCCTCACATCATCTTCACTAGATTCACTACTGTACTTTCTAGCCATAGCCACCACTGTCTTGTTCTTTTCTTTAGAGCTTCCCAAATGTACAATACCTGTTAAAAAGATACAAATTAACTAAATAACATGATTCTAAAAATAAAAAAACTCCACAGCCCGACTGAGTTTTCATTAATAAACACAAAAAGATACACCCAGTCAGGGGGGGCAAAGTCACTTATAAATAACCCCATAAAAACATAAACCCAGTTTATTAGAATCATCACATTCAAATTCAGTATTATTAACTCCATTAAAAAGAGTAATTTGTCAGCAAAACAAAGCTCCATAAGTAAAATTTCCATCAATCAATTACAAAATATATAATAAAAAAACAAAAGAAAAAAGAGAAGCTCTCACCACGTCCACAGCGCACAGATACATTGGGCATCAAATAAAGATGAAATTTGAAAAAAATTTCAGCAGCCCATCGAAAATAAAAACAAAAGGCATTAATGTAAACAAATTAGCACTTACATAATCACAACAACCACAACCCACCCCCAATTTCAACGAATCCCAAACCATGACAGCCCCTAAACCCCCAAAATAACAGCCCTAGTTTCATCACAGCCACCCTTATTTAGTCAAATAAAAGATTAATAAGTAAGAAGTCCAAGAGGAAAAGAGTACCTGGTGCCTGGTAGAGTGGTTCTGCTAACTACTGGAAGTTGTACGCACGAACAACAATGGAGGCGTTGCAGTTTTGCCCCTGGCAAGCAACTCGCGAGCAGCAGAGAACGTGATAAATTTTTTTTTTTTTTTAAACGTTTGAATGAGGTATTTTGGATCTGTTGGTTTTGTTGGTGTTTCCTTTCGGGTAAATAAATAAATATTGATACCAGAAAGTCCAGGTCAGAAAAGAAAAACAACTAAGAATTAGCCCATGGGCCCAGACAAGCAACAACTAACTTAAAGCCCAAAACTAAAAACAAACAAACAAAGCCCAATAGTAGTTCAGTTTGGAATTTCAATTTCTTCTTTTTTTGTCCGCTTGAAATTAGGAATTTATTTGTCTAATAATGCTTTAATTAAAAGGAAATTTATAGGATCAGTCAAATGTTGGCCGGCTAATGACTGATTTGCTAGTTGTTGATTGATGCATGTAAGGTTTATAATGGGATTTATATGCGTTTATGGCAAAAAATTACATGGGCGACTGACCCTAAGACTCTGAATCAATACGACACAAATTATAACACTTTGAAGTAAGTCATAAAACCAATGCTTCATAGAGCCCGAAATGTTGAAAGGGGTCACGGACTAGATTGATTTTTATATTTTATTGGGTTAGTTGAAATTCACATCCCAATATTTTAATGTAACTTATTATTAACCAAGTATAAGAGCAAGTAGCGAGTGTTACATTGTATATTAATGTTGTTTGCTCATGCATGTAGGGATGGCATAAAGCATATCCAGCTTCCTTGTTATTATGTGTAACTAACAAGAGTAATATGAGTAGATTAGGAGAGGATTAATAGTTAATCCAAGTCAAAAGTAGGCAGTAATTTAGATTAGATTAGGAGCTCTATGGCCAAATAAACCTTCAATATGTATCAAAATAAGAGCCACGTCCACTGGGTAAAACTTTGGCAGCAGGGACCCAAACTCGGTGAAGAAGCCCAAAGCTTTTGCTTGCTTTGAAGAAGCCCAAGCTCAATGGTGTGGCTTTAGATTTATCAAAAGCCCGAATCCTTCAGAAGTCGTTGCAATCAGAAATGGCAGCCAGAAAAAGCTCCTATTTCAGGCGCTAGTACTATTCACTTTGAAATACACGGAAGCAACCTAGAGATGTGACCGACAATATTACGATATTTTTAAAGTTTTGAGCTCAATCTGAAATCAATTAGTTAAAAACTTAGATCATATTTAATTCGCTTATTAAACGAAAGCGATGGAAACAATGCATAATCTTTTGTAAAGATGAAATGACTCATCTTGGTATATTAGGATGTTTTCTACATATTAAAAGAATATATGAAAAATATCAATCAATACATTGCATCGTTAGTTATTTATAAATAATAAAAAAACTGAAAAATCAAAAGAAAATTAGGAAGCTTCCTTTGTCAAGTGTGATTGTATATGAGAAAATTTTCATTCACCATGAACCTTTTTACATTTCTCTTTTCTTGGATGGAAAGCTGTCTGCTATTAGCAATTCTTATCCTGCTTATATATATATATATATATATATATATATATATATATATATGTTGATATAGTTGTGGAGAAATTACACCACAGAAGTGGGTCCTGTCTGGCTTTGTTGAGTTTGAAAAGAGAGTCCTTTAGAGGGTTGAAAGTGCATTCAACTTAAGCTAAAGACCTCATAACCCTATATAATAGATTCAACCTTTTCATACTTCAACCGACCATGCATCAAAAGAAAACCTAATTTTCTCTCTCACTCAAAACAATCATGGTGCTTGGTGGCCAGAAATCAACATATATATAACATATGTATCAGAATTATCAAGGAAGAATATAAGAGAGGGGGAGGGAGGAATTAGTGGTGACCATCAAATTTTAAAAGATTGCCTTTGACTATATATATTCTAAAAGCTATAAAGCTTCCTTCTCAGTACAATTTGTGCCTAAACAACATAGAAAGATGCCATGTTCAACATCAAAAATGAAACACAAGACATGATTGCTGAGACAAGTTTCCAATGCCTACCGTACATAGTCAAGAAAATCGAACAAATCTTTTTGTCTTGTTAATTTCTTGTGCGTAATTTGCTTGAGATTTCAATGACCATAAAAGCTTTTGAGGATAGGGCAAATTAAGCTTCGATTCGAACTAGAGTTGCTTTTAATTAACAAAATAGTTGAATGATGCTCAAAATTCAAAAGCATGGGTACCAATAATGATCAAACTTACTTTTAAACAAATTCTATAAAATCTAAACCAAACCCAAGTATAAAACAATAGTTGGCTCACAGATCGATCTGCCCAACTTCATTTCCTCCCTTGTCTTGAAGCATTAATTTACATGAGAAAAGTTTACCAGCCAGATGGGGTCACTTTTCTATTCTATTACTCTCAATTGGAAAAATTCTTAAATGGGGGTTGCGATGGGAAAGATGAAAACGATTTGGAATTTGATAGTACTTTTTTGTTCTTTGTTGAAAGGGGATTGCAAGTTTAGCCTATCTAGGTAGGGCCCCGCCTAAAAGCCTTACTCCTTACCATATATTCATGCATATAGCCGGAGGGCCAAGTTGTTTTCTAGTGCAAAGGACCATTCCTGATAAAACGCAGATGAGGCCAAATTAAACCCTAGCTAGAGGTAGATGACAAAGATTGCATTTGGTTTTCAGCGTCTGCGGGGCCTCAAAGTCTAGCTCTCTCTCTAGTCACCGAGGAGGAGAGAATACTGACATGTAGCCCTAAATTATATTGGCCGACAATTGGAATAATATGTTCATGTTTATTGCATACTAATTGGCATCAGATTCCAGCATTGGTTTGTTTGGTTTGAGCACCTGATGCTACATACAACTACTGCTGACAATATGAATTGCGATTCTATTTTTATCTTTGGTATTAATTTCCATTTTTGTATTGCCCCCCTACTGCTGTGGCTTTGTCTTGTATTCTTGGGAAATCTTATTCAATAACTTGCTCTTTGATGCGATCTTCCTCTACCCTATAGCCCTAATGTGTCTGCTCATATATAATAGAGGAAAGATAAGGACATGATTATTCTTTTTTTCCTCTAATTAATTAATCGAATCGTAAGCTTAATGTCTCACAATAAACTCTGATATTTTCTATGGATTTGCTTTAATATGACTTTAAACATAAGGCAACTCTAAATTAATCTGATTTACGAGAATGGAGATTCGAACTTGAGTGTAAAGAGACAAACTCACTTAATCAATTGGCCTAATCCACGGTATGCTCGATGAAGATATTTTAGTAAAAAACTCACTGACAATACTGACTGTTCCAAACTTCAAAGCATTATTTCACCCACTACCACTATGTTAATGGAAAATCCTTGAAGCCAATCACCATTACCACTATACATGCATACTTTCCTTGGAGAATTTGCAGACCGCCATTTTAAAAGCTAAGACTTCATCCACTTGCCAGTAAAAGCTGATTTATACAGTGTCCAAAGCTTGTAAACTTTATTGTTCTTTGCGCACGAGTGGTCCCTCGAATATGTTCAAAATAAAAATAATCAATCACGTGCTCTTGGATTTTCTATATTCTCCCCTCCTTACCTAAATTCTATTCAATTGTACCCTCTTACGAGGCCTTTACCACCAACTGGTCCATGGGCAGATCAAGCTTTGTGCCTCACTTGGCTCTGAATATTATGCTCAAAACGCAGGTTTTAGGGCTTTTAGGGCGATACATATAAATATTTCTTGGCCTACCAATTTTTCCTTTTTCAAGTTGAAAATTTGCAATGGCTTTTTTGTAGTGGGAAAGTTGTAATCATTGTAGATACAATTCTATTAGGCGCCATAGATAAAGCCATATGAATTGTTCAGTAAAGTTGGAACTAAAGACCATAATCTACTAATAAACTGCGTAATTTAAGAACATTTTGTCCCCTAATCATAACATAACATAACCTCTTACCTTTTTTGTATCCAAGTTCGTAATCGATGAAATTACAATATTTTAAATCGATGAATTTAAGCAATCAAAGGCAATGAACTTGAGCACGTGTAATAGGAAATGGCCATCCATAATTTATAGTCCAAATATATATAGTTTCATTCTTCGTGGAACAAAAACAGTTGTTACTATAATTATCTTTTGGTAAATAAAATGATGTCGATTTCAATTCATTTGACCCTACCAATAAACCCTTTCACTCAACAAAGTTGCTTTTGCCATTATAAATGTAATGAATCAAAGCATTAGGCTCAAGTTAAACGAACCTTGCACAAAGGGTTTTTTAATTTCAAACCAATCACCTTTCCATTTTCTTTTCTTTTACTGGTAATCAAACTACAATTGAACTTCACCTATCTAATCGACACTGCTTTCTTTTCTACTCGAACAAACTTTGCCCGTGAACAATTGAATTAATTGTGCCTTCAGTTAAAGAAAGATTAACTCGAGATTAAGTTAGGTCAAAAGTTCAATTCCTTCCACTATAATAAATAAATAAAAAGTTGTACACCCTTTGAATCCGTATATGGTACAAGTCTAGCTAACTATATAGTCTATTGCGTCTCAAAGTTACAGGCCGTCTACCGTTATTCTATATACAGAGGCTACACAAATTTTTTTTATACTAATTTCTTACACGTGTAAGCTTTCACACGTGTGTCAGAACTCCGTCAATTGACAATCTGGTGACGGCGGCATCGACGGCGGAGACCGCAACTTTTGAAAATAATCCCTCACGCTCACTCCCCCAGCCGTGGCTTTCTCCGTTAAGTCCCCATCCTCCCGAGACGGAATAAACGGCGGCCGTGTAACCTCCGTTAGTATGTCCCACCTCACCCCGCGAAAGAACTCGTGCTCCTTGATCTCGCTCGCGCCTCTGGCGTACCCCAACCGCTTGGTGGGGTCCTTGTGCAACAGCCGTTCGATCAAGTCCGTTAGCGCCGTCCGTTTCCCGATAAACTCGGGCGTTTTCGTCAAGACGTTTCGAAACGTCTCCTTCCGGCTCTTGGCCTTGAATGGCGTCGTTCCGTAGAGCGCCTCGTAAGTGAGAATCCCGAGGGCCCACCAGTCCACAGCAAACTCGTGACCCTCCCCTCGCACCACCTCTGGGGACACGTACTCCTCCGTCCCGACAAATGAGTTCGCTCGCTCGCCGTCCGAGAAGCTCGGCTTCCGGCGACTCACCGGGCTGACTCGGGCGGACTTGGTCTTCTTCAGCCCCTTGCTGTGATTGTCGTTCATAATCGTGAGCCAACGTGTCAAGTGCCTCCGGTGTTTACGACGAATGTCGGGGGCGTCGTCCTCCAAAACGACGTCGGGTTTTACCGTTCTGTGCTTGAGGCTTCGGGAAAGGTCGAAGTCCGTGAGGGTCACGTGACCGGACTGTTGGATGAGCACGTTCTCTGGCTTCAAATCCCGATAAGCGATCCCCATGGAATGGAGGTGCTCGAGCGCGCAGACTATCTCGGCCAAATAAAACCGGATCACGGCGGGGGAGAAAACGCGATCGTTTTGGCGGTAGCGGAGGACGTTGAGGTCGCCGCCGGGGCAGTAAGGGACGGCCCAGCCCATGAACTCGTCGGATTCGAACGACCCCAAGAGGGAAGGCAGAAATGGGTGTGGGTTCGGGTCGGACAGTCGGGTCAGGACCTGGATTTCCCAGCGGGCGCGGCGCTCGGCGTCGAGCTTTGAGCGGAGAGAGGACTTGTCGACAACTTTGAGAGCGAACGGGCAGCGGGCAGACGGGTCGGACGACGGGTCGTGGACCAAGAAGACGGTGCCCATGGCTCCCTTCCCTAAGACCTTGAGGGCTTTGAGGTTTTCGAGGTTGAGCTCCGGCGAGGTGTTGGATGGTGATGGTGCCTCGTCCATGGCTGGATCTAGAGAGAGAGAGAGAGAGAGAGAGAAGGGGAAGGGGAGGGGGGGGGAGAGAGGAGAGAGAGAGATGGTTTTGAGCGTTGGTTTTTGGCTTATATAGAGGATGTTGTGTGCTCTGTTGTGCTGCTTCATTTGTTTTAAATTTTTTTTCTTTTTGTTTTTTGCGCGTATTTTTGGGTAGTGATTGATTGATGTGGCTGTGTGTTTGTTTAATTTTTTTTTTCTTTTATGGTTGTAGTTTTGTCTAATCCAAAGATTAAAGTAGTGTGATTAGTAGGTTTACGCGTAGAAGGAATTTCCACGTACATTACTTAGTAAATTATTCTATGTTTTTGTTTTTGTGACCCGTGTGTGTCACAAATTTAACCTTAAAAATAGAATCATTAGCTCAAATTGATCACTGTATTATAAAAAAATTACAATTCATAGCTTAGAGTTTAAAGATAAAATTCGAAACAAATAAAAAAGATAGTCCTTAGAGTTGTATAGGAAGATGCCTATATTAAAAGTTAAGTAAGAACGAAATAAGTAAAGGATCCAACTCTAAAACTGTATAGAATCAAACCTTTTTCTTTTCTGAAAAGCATTCATATAATGCACTCAATTTTCTTTGTTCATCCATAACTTTATAAAACTACAAGTTTCTTATTAAAAGAACAAGTTACAATTATTTCACACCAACTCTTTATGACTTATAATGTAGTAGCTTGTAATGTAGTAGATATCATATGTACCTTATTAGTCATCATGTATAATATCATGCTTGTGTGTGCATATTCAACATGACTCATTTCGTGACCCATCACGAATTACATGCTCGTATTTTGCCTGACATAACGCTTTCTCATCGTGTTATGTATGTTGTAATCACCCAAATTGTACTTGTACTAACTTTAATTCATTTTTTTCTTTCTTTCAAAAAAGTACTTTTTGTGTTATGTTGAGTACCAAATATAATCCAATTTCGGATATATATGAATGAATACAAAGAATTGGTGTTGTTGCTTGCACCATTACAATAATATAATGATACACGAAATATGGGGGTCGTAAGTGTAATGAGTTGGTTAAAGTGGATGGAAGCTTTCTTTTCTTCAAGAAAGCAAAGGGAAAGGAGGAGGGCACACGTGTAAGACATAAACAAAAGATGCATAGAGCCAAACAAAATGACAAAACAAAATAGTTTGTACGTACGGTTTCTCACATGGGAGTTCCCATGATCTAAGGCAAACTCTCAACGTGCACTCTATGTGGTTTATTGTTGTTGGAATGTCGTCTGCCTCCTGTTCATTTTTATTAATTTCAATATTTATACTTTATTAATTCTCGCTTGAATTAAATTAAATTATTTCCATTATTGTTAATTAAAGTGAACATGCGGTGTGGTGCACTAACAATATTAGATAATTAACAAGACGACCTTTTAATTAGCCAAAAATTAATAATTTGCTTAAGGCAAGTTGATCAAAATTATGGAAATGTCGTATGTGGAGTTAAGGTTGGCCCCTAGGATTAAGGACAGCCCTTCAAGAAGTTGGCTATATTAGTCACAAGTCAAGCTGCCACTTGTCCTTTATTTTGTTGATATTTGTCTCTGGGGGGTCTTGATGTTCTCTACTAATGTGCCATGGTATGGGAATACAGAGACAATGAATATGACATGGTAACAGAGGCAATGTGTATGTGTTTATGTGTCTTATTTTTATTCTTTTATAACTATTATTGTTTTACAGCTACATTCTTTTTAATGAAAAACCAAGATTGAAGTCTTATATGTGTATTTGATATTAAAAAAAAAAGTCTTATATGTGTAAGAAAAATAAATGTTTGGTCGTTGAGCTTCACAAGCGGACAAATGTGTCTCTATTATGACATAACAAGAATTGTTTCACGTTGAGTAATTTGGCTAACCTTGAAATCAATTGACAATGAAAAAATAGCCAAATTACTCAACGTGGACCAACTCTTCACATGTTCATAACATGTTATGCAGTTTTTGTATTATCTAACCATTATTAATCATTGAAAATGGTGGTTTAGGTTGCTTATATGTGTTGTTGGTGGATCAAACCCTTGATAACAAGATCTCCCAAAAACTATTAAAATTAAAGAAATGTTAGCTGCTTGAATTTAATTCATTATTTAGTTTCTATGAAATATCTTCCTATTACTTAGCGTTGAGATGATTTGGACACCAAGTGCAAGTGATATTTATCTATATCTTGCTTCAAATTAAAACATAATATTCACCAAATTTGGACACCAAGTGTAAGTGATATATTTATCTATCCCAATTGTGTATTCTTATGGGTTTTTAATGCAGTGATTTCGACCAAAAAAAAAAGAAAGCCATCTTCAACTATCCACATCACATTCCAAAATAAACGAAGAAAAAGTCGATGACCTACTTCCATTATCTTGAAAGATATATGTCCTCGAAAGCAAGTTGATTATTCTCAAATGAGTCTTTGCCATATGCCACATATAACTAGTTACGAGTAAGATTATCTTCATTAGGGGAAATGAGATGGTAATCTTATGCATATTGTAAAACCTAATTGGTTCATATATACTGCTTGTAAACTTGTTGGCTCAACTGGCACCCCAATTAGGGTTCGTAATTAGGCCGGGCCTCACGGGCTTTTTTGAATTTTGAGACATGGGCCAGGCTAAGGTTTCAAATCCTAACCCTAAGCCTTACCCAAATCACGGGTCACACCAGGTTTTGGCCCATCAGGCCTCGGACTACCCACTTCAGTCTATGGGCTTATGGTCAAAGGATGATCCCAAGCATTAGGTGGTCTATTGACTTATCAAGTTGTGTGATGTTATGTACATAAGAGAAAAACAATTATACAATAAGTGAACGATTATAATTATAAAGGAAAAAGAAAAAGAGAAAGAAAAAGAAATACCAAAAAATAATAATAATAAGCTTTTGCCTACAGGTTTTAGCGGATCGTAAGCATATAATTGAGAAATACATTCAATTCCCATACTTTGCATTTTAAGGGAAAAATGAGTCCACCATTATAACAAATGCAATGACATCATTTTCTAGTGGCGGGCACATCTTGGCAAATTTTGTCCAACCATCTATGATGTAGATGTTTTTAAAAGAAATCTTATTGTGTCCGCCGGACAAAATAATTCATGTTATATCATTGTGAAAACAAAAATAGAATATTAATAAGAAATATACGGTTATATTATTTTCTTGGCAATAAATGATATTTCTTGTTTTGTTTTACTTTAAGTAGCCCTAAACTCATTAGTTAGTGAAAGATAAGCACAATCCACAAGTTGGTTCTAATTAAGAAACTCACATTTGACGGCTCATACTTTCCGACTCTATAAATATTAGCATACACATATTTTCACCAATTTGTACTATGTTGTGACCAAATACCCTAAGGTACAATGGGTTGTTCTCATGTGCCACATGTAACCAGTTAAAAGTCACGTTATCTTCTTTAGGGGAAAGTAGATGTTAATTTGCTGCATATTGGAAACCCATAGGTTTATGTATGATGTATGTAAACTTGTGGGCTCAACTGGCATCCCAGCTAGGGTTCGTCATTGGGCAGAACCTAGATTTTTGGGTTCTGGTAGTCCTCATGTGCTTTTATGAAATTTCTAGCTTGGGTGGGCCTAGACAAGCCTAGCCGTTGTGGGCTGAAGGTTTCAAATTCTAAGCCTAAGCCTTATCCAAATCAAGAGCGAGCAAGAAGAATGGTTGGACCGGGTTTTGGTCAATTAGGCCTCAGGAAACCCACTTCGACACGTGTGCTTAGGGCCAAATGATGATACCTAGCACTAGGTGGTCGATTGACTTCTCGAGTTGTGTGTTGTTATTTATATAAGAGAAGAAACAATTACACAAGTTATAATAAGTTGTTGCAATGTGCAACATGTCACTAGTTACGAGTGAGATTATCTTAATTAGGGGAAATCAGATGGTAATCTGCTGCATATTGGAAATCCATAGGTTCATGTATGCTGCTTGTAAACTTATTGGGCCCAGTTGGCACCCCACTAGGGTTCGCCATTGGGTCGGGACTAGCGAATTTTTTGAATTTGGAACTAAGCAGACTGAGGATTTCAATCCTAAGCCAAAGTTTTACCCAAATTAAGAGCGAGTCGGACAGAGTGTGTAAAAGAAAGAGTCGAACCAGGTTTTGGCCCATCGAGTGTGCAAATGCAATAACATCATTTGCTGGAGATAGAGACATCATGACAAATTTCTCACGACCATTTGCGATGTAGATGTTTTTAGTAGAAATATTAGTGTGTTTGCCGAAAAGAATGATTCTCTTTATATCATTGTGAAAAAAAAAGAATATTAATGAGAAAATAGTAGTAATATTATTTTCTTGATAATGAACAATATTACACAATAAGGTATAATAGGTTGTTTCGATGTGCCACATGGTGGAGAAAAACTTCCCTGTCACAAGTGGAACCCAATGAAACACTGATAGCTGGAAACCTAATTTTACTTCCAAATTAAAATATTTAAAATAATTTATGCACTATTGTTCTTCTCTTTTCTCGCTCAGTTCTCTTTTCCATTCCTTTCTCTTCAATCACTCATCCTTCAACATCATCCACCCACCTCCTTACATGCCTCTTTGTCTTCAACCACTTCCTTCATCACCAATCCCATTTCTCTTTTAAAAAAAAAAATTAATAATATTGATTGAGTTATATTTATCGGGGATTCTAGAAATTTTGAAAATTGTAGAGTTGAAAAAGACTGGGTTGGCTTCAATTCTCTCGAAGAATAGTGAAGGTATTGTTTGGTGGAAGGAAACTTGTTCCCATGTGTCACATGTTGTGTAGAGGTTTAGCACATCGTGCCTGGGACACCCACTTCGTCACATTAGCGTAAGACCAAATGATTATCCTAAAAATTAGATGGTCTATCGACTTATCAAGTTGTGTGATGTTATGTCCATATGAGAGAAAAAAGATTACACAATAAATTAATTAATATATTTATAAAGGAAAATAACAAATAAATAAGTGTTTGCCTACCAGTTTTGGCCGATACTTTGCATATAATTCAGAAACATGTTCAATTCCCCATGCATTACATTTGGAGGGAAAAAATGTTGCATTATTGTAACAAACGCAATAATATCATTTGCCGGTGATAGACACATGATGACAAATTTTTCCCGACCATTTAAGATGTAAATGTTTTTAGCATAAATATTAGTGTGCATGCGAGAAGAATAATTCCCGTTATATTAATGGGAAATATAATGATAGTATTATTTTCTTAACAATGAACAATATTACCAAATAAGGTACAATGGGTTGTTCCGATGTGCCACATATTGGGTAGGGGTTTAGCACATTGCCCCCGGGATGACACTTCACGGTGGACAGGTCCAAGTGTTTGGGATTGTAAGCACTTCTTTCTTTCTTTAGGTAATCGATTAATCATGTGCGCTAAATCCATTCGCTCGTTACTTTGAGGCTAAAAGGGCATAACATAAAAATTAGAATAATACAACTAAGTCATAACTTTAAGGGAGTTTGAAAGAAGATTAACATATGTAGGTATTTATACTAGATGTGTCGCCATGTTCCGGTTGAATCGAGCTAAAGATAACGCGGTATGTTCGTAGTTAAGAGGTATTTCATACTAGGTTGCATTATCATCCCCATAATGCAGGATATCAAAGTAACTGATATATCTTCTATGTTCAATTTGAATCCTATTCCACTGGTTTTGCTCATTAGGACATTCCCCAACCACAAATGCTTCTAAACGGGTTTGGTGCCCACAAGAAATCATTTGGGGACTGTTAGGCATTAATAGATCTCCAATTTGCAATCTATAGGACATCCTATCACTTGCAATCTTAAGCAATGGGTAGTGGGCTTTTGCCCTCTCGAGTCGTCCACTATTATAAATAAGAGGAAAAAAATTCCAGGACAAGTGAAAATCATTCAAAAATAATAATAAAACGTCAATAATACCCTTGCTTAATAAAATACCTTGAAGTATAGCAATTTAATATAATCAGGACAAAATAATGGCTAAAAAGACTTTGACTAGTATTTTGCTTACCGGAGTCTACGGTTCCTACATATATAGCTTAGAAAATTATCCAATTCCACATGCACTTTAGCTGTGAGGAAAAACGATAGGACCATTAAGACAAATGTCAAAACATCATCTGCTAGTTATGGTGCTGTGCGCATCCTGGCGAACTTTGTCCGGCCATTCACGATATAGATATTTCTATACGAAATATCCCCATTGCAATGAACAAAAATGAGACTAAATGTACCATTGTAAAAACACAATAAGCATATTAAGTAGAAATATAGTTGTAATTTTATTTTCTGGATTCTCATTACATAAATGTGATAGCTTACTCTTAACAATGAACAATATTACCAAATAAGGTACAATGGGTTGTTCCGATGTGCCATATGTTGGGTAGGGGTTTAGCACATTGCGCACGGGATGACACTTTACGGTGGACAGGGCCAAATGCTTGGGATTGTAAGTGCTTCTTTTTTTCTTTACGTGATCGATTAATCATGTGTGCTAAATCCATTCGCTCGTTACTTTGAGGCTAAAAGGGCATAACATAAAAATTAGAATAATACAAATAAGTCATAATTTTAAGGGAGTTTAAAAAAAGATTAAAATATGTAGGTATTTATACCAGATGTGTCGCCATGTTCTGGTTGAATCGAAAGAAAGATAACGTGGTACATTCGTAGTTAAGAGGTATTTCATATTATGTTACATTAGTATCCCCATAATGCAGGATATCAAAGTAATTGATATATCTTCTATGTTCAATTTGAATCATAATCCACCAGTTTTGCTCATCAGGACATTCCCCAACCACAAATGCTTCTAAACGCGTTTGGTGCCCATGAGAAATCATTTGGGGACTGTTAGGCATTAATGCATCTCCAACTCGCAATCTATAGGACATCCTGTCGCTTGCAATCTTAAACAATGGGTGGTGGGCTTTTGCCCTCTCGAGTTGTCCACTGTTATAAATAAGAGAAAAAACTTACAAAATAAGTGAAAATCATTCAAAAAAGTATTCAAAAACGTCAATAATCCCCATGCTTAATGAAAAACCTTAAACTATAGTAATTTAATATAATCATGACAAAATAATGGCTAAAAGACCTTGACTAGTTTTTGGCATACTGGAGTCTACGGTTCCTACATATATAACTTAGAAAATTATCCAATTCCACAGGCATTCTAGCTAGGAGGAAAAACGATAGGACTATCAAGACAAATGACAAAACATCATCTGCTAGTTGTGGTGCTGTGCGCATCCTGTCAAATTTTGTCCGGCCATTCACGGTGGATAGGGCCAAGTGCTTGGGATTGTAAGTGCTTCTTTTTTTCTTTAGGTAATCGATTAATCATGCGTGCCGAATCTATTTGCTCGTTACTTTGAGGCTAAAAGAGCATAACATAAAAATTAGAATAATACAACTAAGTCATAACTTGAAGGGAGTATAAAAGAAGATTAACTTTAAGGGAGTGTGCCGACTAGGACGTCGGGTCCCTAAATGGGGTGGATTGTAACATCCCACATCGACCAACGGAGAGGAGGTGATGTGTCTTATATGTACATGCCCGCCTCCATCTAGCACGAGGCCTTTTGGGAGCTCACTGACTTTAAAGTCATAGGAACTCTGAAGTTAAGCGAGTTGGGGCCAAAACAATCTCAACTGGGAAGTTGCTCGTGAGTTCACAGAAACAAAATCGTGAGAGCAGAGAGGGGAGCCTAAAGCGGACAATATCGTGCTACGGCGGAGCCGATTCCGGGATGTGACAAATATCTTTTATAAGTTTTTGTAACAAATTTGTAGAACAAAATAAGAAGTTTATTAATTAATTTATCCTACATATTACATTATTTTGATTAAGTCTAAAATAATGTTAGAGATTGTAAAAAAAGGGTCGAGACTGGCGAAGCCTAAATGGGCCTAGGTTGGCTGGGCCTTGGGCAGGTCGAGAGTTTAAAATCTTAAGCCCAAGTCCTATCCAAATCAAGAGTGGGCTGAGCATTGGTCCATTGGGCCTTGGGCTACCCACTTCGCTAAGGGCCAAATGATGATCCTTAGTTTTAGGTTTGAAACTCCTATGCACTCGTGTGTGTGTGAGTAAACCCCTCCCCTTCATTCCTTTGACCAGAAAAAAAAAAAAAAAAACCCCACCGCAAAATTTTGAATTATAGAATGTGTTTATTTTTATTTTTATAATAAGCATCCTAGAAATTAGGTTGCATGTATTGAACGTTTTGTCATTATTAGTTCAGATATCAGAAATTTCCCTTCAATGTTGAAATATATAGGACAAAGGAGATAAAAATGCAGATATATGTGAAAAGGACATACAAGTTCAACTTGGATTGAGCCATCACATTGTCATTTATTACACTGATTGTTCCATTCGGAAGCATAGAAGACAGTACATTAATGTTCCTTTCCATATCTTATTTTATAAGCTAGATATATATCTTATTGTTTGTGCCAAAATCGGGATTTACTCATTAATTTGAATAAAATTTGTCGAATTAATATGAACCCTTAATTTATATAGAAATCAGCTGTTGGGTTGAATATGATGATACCTGCATACGTAATCAATTACTCTTTAGTTTTCTAAGCCTAAAAGGCCTTGTAAATTTCTAATCATCGTTTTCTTTTCTGGTATGAGCTAATCATCAATCAACCAAACTAATTGCTTTTTTTTCATTAACTTGAAAGCATAATTACCAGATTCCCGGACTCTTCTCCACTAAGCTTTAATTTGTTTGTTGGTGGCTTGATATGCTACTTGAACCTAATTTACTTTGATGGTCTGAGCTAGTCATGTTGGCATGCATATGCGTACTGTTCTGATAAAATTAGAGCATCTAATTCAAAACTAGTTACCAATGATTGAAGAGATCAATATATTATATATATACTCTTAGTTTAAATTAAAAGGGGGAGTGAGTTTCTCATACATACTACTAATTAAGTTCTATTGGGGTGCAAAACCTGAGACTATTGATCTACAAATCAAAATCATTTTACACTTAACTAGACTCTGTTGACATGTTATATATATATACTTAACATTTTTAAGGTTAACCAATTTGTTTTCTGTTGAAGGGTTTGAATGTGTGGGGATGAGGTGTTTTCTTATGTTGCTAGAGAGAGAGAGAGAGAGAGAGAGAGAGAGAGAGAGAGAGAGAGAGAGAGAGAGAGAGAGAGAGAGGGAAAGATGATGATGTGATTTCGATGTTAGCACATTGCCAACAATAAACAAGGAATACTTTGGAAAAGGATCCTCTAATATATCTAAATCCTACCCCATATATTCCAACTTTAGGTTACACAAAATCTTGTTTCACTGTTTTCTTTTTTGGGCTATCTTTTGAGCTTATATTGGGAACATGATAACCCCACCAAGAAATGTTTAAAATCTCCTTATAAATTTCACCCTTGAAGTTTCATAAGATGTGTTCCTGTCTGCCATAATTTGGTGGGAGAAAATGTAAGCTTCCACCTAAGCTCAAAGTGAAAGGAAAGGAAAAACTACTAATTATATTCCTCCACCCATGTCAAAGTTTGGGAACATATGTAGCTTTAAAGAAAATAGCTTTTTATACTTGATGATGCCCTTGTCGGCCATGATTCCACCATCAAAAGAAACCATTCCTTTATTTTAAAAACCTTGTAGGTTCTTTATATATATATACTGAAGTTTTTTTTTTAGTGCGAGATTTTAATTATTCAAAATAATAATAATTTATGAGTTGATTTCAATTTATAACATAATAAGTACCATTATTTGGATCCGCATATACTTTTGTGCATGCAACATAAATAATCTGTAAATCAGGCTGAGAAATGGGTGCACCATCTACTTACAGAGGTACCCACCAATGAAATAAGAATGTCCTTAAAAATGCGTATATTCATGCTGAAAAATCATAGGGCTGACAGACAAAAAAAAAACCTACAAATCGTAGGATTACTTAATATTTTTAGCAGTTTTGCAATTATTTTCAATCGCGCGCCATTGATGAGATAATAGTGATTTTGAACATTATATATATATATATATATATATATATATATAGTGGACCTGTGCTTGATGATCTATTCAATCGTCAGAAAGTACTACTGATATTGGTACTGTTATTTTTGCATGCTTTCCATATCCCATGGGCCACGGCCATGAAAATTCTCTGAAATAGACCTGTTTTGTGCAGCTGTTGGTTGCATCCAACTTGTATGCATATATGCTTGGGCATTTTCATGATGGGGAGAGAGAGAGAGAGAGAGAGAGAGAGAGAAGATATATAGTTTTTGTTACTTTTGTTGTAGGTTTTGTGCTTATACTTTGGCACCACACTGACTACTGGAAAAGGGCTCGATCGAGCTTTGCTTTTTGCTAGACAGCTACCCTTTTCTTTCTTACTTTATTTTTTTGTTTTTGGGTATTTAATTATTGTGGTTATTATTGTGGAGGTTGATAGCATGAATGAATTCAAGTAGAATATCATTACAAACGATTGCCAATAGAGTAGACACAAATAATGACTCTACGTGCTATGTTTTTTGTAATGGTATTAATATCCTAATCTTTTTCCATTTCAAAAATAATAATAATAATAATAATTATTAAAGAATTGCAATGGCATTATATATGATTATTGCTGTTATTATTTTTAGTGTAATAATTAGCAACGTGTTTAAAAAGTGATTGGAATTTCCTTTCTAGTAAAGAAATAATAAGTTGCATTGTCATTTGAACCTAAAATGCACCTTTTCATCAACTTGATCTGTTCAATTATATTTATTGGTATATAGTATAGTATTTGGTTTGTTGGTAAGATTTTGTTTTGAAGTGCAAGTTAACCAAAGTCGTTGAAATTCCATTAGTTGGGCTGAATTCTTTAATTTTGATAAATTCTTGCTTAGAAATTAATATTGTAATTAAGCAAGATACGGACTATTTTCGAATTAGCACATGTTCTCAAGTCCCTTTGCTTAGTCCTATGAATTAAAAATTTTAGTCAATCAAATTCGTGATAGATAAGTATATCAACTCAGTCATTCTCTTGCTTATGCAATCCGCAACAAGAGGGTCTAAAAAGTCCACCAAGACTTGAAGATGATTAGGAATTCTTGATGCAACCAAAGTTTTGACGTAGTCCGCAAAACCATTTTCTTGTGAAAGCTTCACACAAGAAAAACCGTACACTACTAGCCACAGATCAATCATGCTTTTCTAGGGAGTTTTTTAAGGTGTCTTTTCGGTGCATATTGAATTAAGCATGGAAGACACTCGTAGACATTCCTACGAAAGCACGAATGATTCATGACCAATGTGTTTTTGTTTTACACTAGTCTATGTTTGCTGGTCATGTGACTGGTTGTTGCAACGCTAATTGGACTTGATTAAGATATGTTTTAGTATTTTCAACACACAAAACAAAAGAAAACAAAGAAAAAGAAAATCTCCACTTTTGTTATATGGGCTTATGTACTGCAAGATCACGCACTGCACTTACTTGGGTTAGAGTTTCAAACAACTGGACAAAGCCCAATTAAGATAGCCAATTCAAAACGACTTCTCCGATTAATCCCTTTTTTCACCAGCTATGAACTATGTTTACTAACCACATGAATCGTGAATTAATAAGCAAATTGTGCTCGTTTTAATTAAATTTTGATGAACAATTTATCCCCAAAAAAAACACAAAAAAACGCATGGTTATCATGAAAAATGGACAGCCATGAATGCAAATGTAGAGGTATTCGCTATAGCTATGGCTCTTTTCTATGTTCATTGTTGAAGACTCCTCATTGATTGATCACATTGTTCATCTTCCTCTGCCAAGCCACGGTTTCTGTGGTCGACTGGTACACACTCTTTCCCTGACCGTGTCCTCAACAATTTGTCTGTGACGGCACCGAGAGCTACAAAATGCCCGCAACGAACTGCAATATTCACATCAACAGTTAATATTATCATTATTCTCCATAATTTGTTAGAAAATTAGCCAACGTGGAAAGACTTTTATACGCAGAATCTATGCTCTAGTGATTACATATTATTTTTTCCATGATTTTCTCAGCAACCAAACACAAACAACTATTCAACCTCCCATTTACATCACTTTCAGAAAAGAACCACATGTATCAACATTTGTCAAGAAAGGGGTGCCTTAATTCAATATGTAAATGGCGGAGCTATATACAACTAGGCGTACCTGTACATATAAATGTTATCTTTCTCGCCAAGGATCTTTCTGCAGTAGTTACATCTATCAAGGAAATTGCCACTCTGCCCTTGGCCGTTCTCCATATTGGGCGACCATGCCGGTGGAGACGCATCATCCTCTTCCATGGGAACTTTCTTGGGATAGCGCTGTGGCTTCATCTGCAGCCGCTGCTCCGGCGGTGGCAGCGGCAGGGGCTCGTGGAGAGAACTCAAGTCGTAAAAGCTAGTTGAGGACCGAACAAAGCGCGGGCGTTTCCCAGGCATTTTTGGTGTCAGCTTGGGGGTTTTACAGAAAGAGAATAAGGGTTTTGGTCTTTTAGTGTAGAGAAAAGATTGGATTGGGTAGTAATTTGGGTGTTGGAAATGGGTTGAATGGGGAGATTTATATAATGATAGTTAGTCCTCCAACTGTATAATAAGTTCTCAGGTTGAAGTCTTCCAACTGTTTACGCGGTGTATACATCTACATATATAGTTAAGAAGGGTAGGTTTTCATTTTAACTAAGAGTTGTGGTTCTATCTAGGTTAAACCTGCAAACCATACAAAAACTGTGTGCTATTTTTGGTATAACTAATAACCTCTCAGTCAACAAGAAAAACTAATGACAGTTTTTAAATAAATTTGTTTTTAATTCTATTATTTTGGTATAAAGTTTTTAACTAAGTTTGTTTCTAATTCTATTATTTTGGTAATTCGATTATTTTGGTATAAAGTTTTTAAATAAGTATGTTGTTTTTATTGCTTTCGAGTCTATCTATATGATTCATATAAATCTCTACTTTCTAGCATTTTTTTTTCCCGTCAGATATCAACTATCAAGCCTGCTTAGTGATTTTTGAAACAAGTAGCTAAATATTGTACCTAAATATGATTGCATACATATTGAAAGATTTGGTGTAGTTGTCTTGATACAAGCCATAGTGTCATTAGTTCCACATCGAAGTACGTAGTAATCTAGAGTTTAAAACAAATAGAGGTTTTTTAGGTTTTAGACATAAAAATTTCAATTTTGGAAAAAGCACTCATTTCAAATCAGTACAAATGTATTGGATTCTTTATTGGAAATTTAAAATAAATAAGGCATTTTCCATTTTGTACTTCTTTTAAAATTTTCTCTCTCATTTTGCTTTTCCAAAATGTGGGAGGACACAACCCTCCTCCAGAGTTAAAATCGTAAAGTTGGGGCAAGTAGAAAGGGACATTTTGGAAAAGAAAAGAAAATTTTAAAAGAAGCAAAATGGACAAAATGCCCTTATTTATTTTAGATTTCTAAGGAATCAATACACATGTCTTTGATTTAAATTTGTCTTTGAAAAGCTTAGCTTTCAAAGTGAAATTTTTATGTCTAAAACCTTAGAAAAATACAAGTATATAAAACACTGAAGTATTCAATAGTTACATGTTTAGAGCTAAATATTTTTAATTTAGTCATGTCTAATTTGTTTTAGAGGGAATTTTAACTTAAATTATAAGTTGTTTATTACAAATTCTATATGTTATATAATATAATAGAGGAGAGATCAAAAATGGGGAGACCAGGGCCACTCCAAGCCTAGGACTAGCTCCGCCATCGCCCTCCTCCCCCCTTATTCTCTGTTACTCAACCCTGTTTTGAGTATCTTTCGAGGTTCATCTCGGAGCATTTGGCTATACCTATAGGAGCAAATAAATTCGATGACCAATCAGGAGGTGCCATGTAAAAGAGAAGCAAACCATGATATGCTTAACTTTTAATATAAGTTTGACACATCACTAAAAGAAAGATCGAACTGTTAAAATACTGGCAAATCACCACTTTTATTACTGCTGGAAAAATAGATTTATTTATTTATTTCACATATGGAAGCTAAAGTCTTGCTTTCTTTCGTCAAAAAATATGAACATTGAAGGAAGTTGAGGTTTCACTCCAAAACCAATTGGCTATGGGGGGGAGTAGCCTAACTCCTTATTTTCTATTTCATAACAATCCATGTCCCTTTCTTTTTCCTTCCCCACTACAAATTTAGAATGTTTATCTTTTTCCGTTTGGCTAATTTGTTTTCAGATTAAATCAGTATACTTCCTTCTCCGAAAAACAATAGAACCTTCAACCATAGGTAGGTATCATTACTCACAATACAAAAACGGATTCCTGATTGAGAGAAATTAGGAGAAATCCCGAAGATGAGATTGGAAATGAAATAACATAGTTTATTTGAATATCAGAGTGAGAGAAGAAAGCAAAGCGTAACCAACTGTCTTTATGATCGTGGGAATCAAAATACAATGAGAGTTCTTCGAGCTTCAGAATTTGGGTTTTGAGGGTACACATTTTTGAAGAGCCTTTAGCTTTTGTTTGTCAATTTTTTCCTACTAGCGTAAGTGACGTGTTTAGCTTTTAACCCTTGGATTGTATTTTAATGATATGGCAATCTTACATTCAAAGTCAAGCATATCCTAACAGATACAATCCAGACAAAGAATCTGGATCCGAAGTAGTATAGTTTAACAATTGTTTTTTTCTCAATTGAAATAGTTAATTAAAATAATTGAATCAAATTAAATTTGGAATGGCAGGAATGTATAGTTAAAATTGTTTTAATCAATTTCTATTTAAATATTGAGTCACTTCCTTGTTTTCTTGTTTTGTTTTAATTGTTAGATGGAAAGTCAAGTGGAGGCGTGAACATGAGAGGAATTAGATATTACAACAATATTATCAATGAACTCTTACGTAATGGTAAATCATCCCACCTTGATCATGATTGAATTATCAAGAGTTACATGCAGTCATAAAATATCATTGATTCAAAATTTTAATTTGCTTTACTCATCATGGTACATGTATAGGTATAAAGTCATTTGTCACACTCTTTCATTGGGATCTTTCTCAAGCTTTAGAAGACAAATATGGTGGTTTCTTAAGCCCTTGTGTAAGTAAACACAATTTATGCCCTGAATATTATTGGTCATCTAATTAAATACATATTACCATAACATACGCATCTTGTAATGGGTAAATACAACAACCATTTTCAGGACTGCGCATATCTTTATTTTAAGGAATTTGGTGTCGAGTAAAAAACTTAATCACGTTGAATGAGCCATATACCTACAGTAACAATGGTCATGCAACTGGGGCCTTCGCACCAGGATGATGTGAAATTGGTACTTATGTGACGAGGGGTAAAATTACATGTTACTCAAACAAACACAGCAATCTTCACACACTTTAAACTTGACCAAACATACTTATGACTAGTCAACTACTAGTCATGAAAAACCATTACCAAGAACACACAAACAGAGTATACCAATATGTACCTACAAGCTTAAAGATTACTAGTGACAACCTAAGCACTCAAAATTTCCCGTCAATCTAGTCATCCTCTGTGCTAACAACAACTATGGTGAAAGTGTGTGAATGCATTATAATCAAGTAAACACCAAACATCAAATAATGATGATTAGTCAACCGCAAGAACACAAACTCAGAAATACATGAACATCATGCGATGACTAGTCAACTATCAAGAACACAAACCCAGAAAATTATAGAGCTACAAACCATAAATTGTTCACTCAGAAACCCACCAATGGGAAAAACTGGGGGTCATCAACCGACCAGGCAATCCACTAAGCGAAAAAGATTCTTACAAAGAAACATAAGCAAGCTCAAGAAATCCTAGATCTATTTAAGATGATAAGCTATATCTCCTTTGTGCAATCTTCTTCTCCAACTTAGCAAAACCAGTAGCCTAGTCCTTCATGGCAATGAAAACTCCTTCTTCAGCTCTTTCATCCCATGGCACCAGCTAGCCAGCTCAAACTAAGATAGAAACCAAAATTTGGATTCAAGGAAGAATGACCAATTTCTTGAAGAAACCATACTCTTGAAGAAATCAATCTTGAATCTGACCTAGATGTATATGAGAGAGTGTTTGATCTAGCTAGATGTAGATTTCATATTTCAAAAGCAGTTTAAAAAAAAAATCAATTTGGAAAACTCATAGATAAAAAATGTGATGGTTTTCTCTTGAGGAATGAGAAGAGAAAGTTAGCAAGAAACTTTTCCAAAACTTCCTATCAAAAGAGATGGTTGCCAAATAAGGAATTCTTTGGCTCTTACCTAAAAATTCATAGGTCAGAATAATACACATGGCATTTGAGAAAATTCGCAGAATAGGACAAAAAAGTTGGTTAGGATCTAGCTGGAAATCTTACTGATGCAAAGGATGATTAGTCATACGAAAGAAAGATGATTAGTCATAATCTTAAGAAATTTAGTGAATGCAATATGGTGCAATGCAAAAATTACCTTCATCAAACACATTGATTATCCATCAGATTGTAGCGAGATAAGAACACTTATAGAAGTAATTCTTAATCTAAACTAGAGTTTGGGAAATTACAATGATTGTCCTATTATAATATTGTCAAAGGAAGCCAAAAGAAAAACACAAAATGCATACACTTACATGATGCTTAGCTTGGCAGAAGAACAATTGCACTGGAGGGAATTCGGGTACTGAACCATATTTAGTGAAGTGTAAGTATTTTCACGCCCGTCATGGATAACCTCCTTACCGTATTGCCATGGCCGTCCCAAAAGTATGTGACACACATCCATTGGCACTACATCACATTAGATTTGGTCTTTATAATTTTTGCCCATAGAAAATGAGATGAGACACCGTTTAGAGATTTTTACCTCATTCCCTTTTTTGAACCAAGAGATCTGATAAGACTTTGGATGTGGCTGAGTATCGAGTTTTAATTTGTTCACCATGTCTTCAGAGACAATGTTTTCACAGCTTCCACCATCTATGAAAATAGTGCACACCTTGTCTAGACATTTACAGTGGCTTTTGAAAATTCCTGAACGGAGCCAATCCTCTTCATGAACTACTTTTGGAGTCGTAAGAGCTCGTTGGATTACTAAGCATTCACCTTGTTCAGCCTCAATCTCCTCACGTTCAATCCACCCTCTTCGTCATAAATAGGAGGAGCCGTCTCATCATAAGCAGCCTCTTCACCTTCTTCTGTTACATAATTCACTCGTGCATCTACTTGCCTCCTAGGATAATTAGTGAAGCGATGACCAGGTTTACCACACTTGAAGCAAGCACCCGGGTTACAGTTATGATTAGTGGCTGACTTTGGAGCAAACTTTACAGTTTTCTCATTTTTATAGGTGTTACTTGTGGTAGGTGGACATTCACCCTTGGAAGATGGATAAAAGCTGCGTACATCAACAAATTTCTTTGTCGCACGACGAGTGAGTTGGGCTTCAATCTTCAATGCTAGTTGGTACGCATCAGTGACTTTCCATAGTTGGTGCACCTCCATTTCATCCCGAATTGGGATTCTTAGTCCTCCAACATATCGAGCAACCAATTGTTCTTCAGTTTCTTGAATATCAATACGGGCCAAGAGTTAATAAAACTCTTCAGTATATGCCTGCACACTCTTTGATTCTTGGTGGAGATTATTAAGTTGAGAAAAATTGGTTTGAACAAAATCCACGGGCAGAAACTTCTCTTTGAGTCTGGACTTCATCTTGTCCCAAGAAGAAATTTTAGATTTGCCCTTACGAAGCCTCATATCCTCTGCCTTGTCCCACCACGCTGACGCATAAGCACGAAGTCTTAGCGCCACAATCTTGACTCTTTGTTCTGCTGGTGTCTCTTTATAGTCAAAATACTTCTCAATATGGAACTAAGCCACTCACAGAATGAAGACGACCATGAAATTCTGTTAGTTCAACCTTGAAGGAATCATGATAATTCCTTCTATAGTGCCCGAAATGATTCACCTCACCTTCATCACTGGAGGACCCACGACTCGAACCACCACTCTCGCTGCGGGCTTCTTGGCATTTGAGACGTAACGTCAGCTGCTCAACTTGTCTTCGAAGTGCCTGAATTTCTTCATCTCGCTCATCCCTAAAATCCTGGTCCCCCATATGGTTTCCACGCTTTCCTCTACCTCTTCTAGCTGCCATTAGAATGGAAGCAGCCCAAGAGCGTAGCAAAGCTCTGGTACCGAATGATGAAACACAAAGTGCTGATGCGAAATAGCTAGAAATTACATGAGAGCAAAGCTCTGGTACCAAATGATGAAACACAAAGTGCCAATGTGAAATAGCTAGAAATTACATGAGAAGCTCAAAGAGAAGGAGTCTTTGTTGTTGCTGTTGCAGTGCATTCATCAAAGTGTTTCCATACTGCGTTTGGCCGGTCAAGGCCACGTTGAGTAGTGTTATGTTCTGGTGACCTTGGTAAAACTTTGGCAGTGGCCCTTGGCAAAGCTTCATGTTTGTATACCACACGCTCAACCGGCCACTTTGCTCATAGTGAATTCCAAATTATTATTATTATTTTTTGGGAGTTTCACTAACACCCAAAATGGAGGTTGAAATTATAAAAAAACCCAACACCCAAAACACTTTATAAACACACCCAAAACCCATCATTACACACACTCAAAACCCATTTATAAACACACCCAAAAAGTTGACTTTGGAGTTAATTTTGGGTGTGTTTCTATGTTTAAATAGTGCTTGGGTTTTTTTATAAATACATGTCTAGGATTGGGTTTATTTATAAATTTGTATTATTTTTTTTGGGTTATTGGCTGTTTTCACGTCAAATTTAGCATATAGAGTCATGTCCAAATTGAGCCTTAGATTGCTTATTTTCAAGGTATCAACCGAGTAATTTGGAAGTTTTGGCTGGAAGATAAGGTAGAGAATGCCAGCAGTGGCTCCTATTATGATGAATACAAAGACAAGGGATGCCTCTTGTGCAATACATGCACCTGCTCCAACAAGCTCATGTTCGCATGGATATTAACCGGATGGCTCGTAAAGGGTGATGCTCCTGCTGATCAATCTTCTATTTCTGATATTTATCAAACTTTTCTTTCTCTGTTGTTGTTGTTATTGATGAACCGTGTTGGTGTCCCTGTGGCTGTGGCACTGCCAGAGGCACAGGCACGGTGGTGGGTGGCGCTTCCACATCCTCAGCAGGATGAACTCTCTGATGATCACCCATCTCTCTCTGTTATTTTAATTAGCTTTCACTCACAACTAACTGCGATCATCGGTGATATTGATAGTAGTCTAGATAGATAGAGTAACTGAGAAAGCATTCTTAGTAACTCATGGATATAAATAGAGATTTTGAAGTTTGAATTAACATTTCCTTCCTAATAGCATTTGCGTGTGTGTTCTGCTTCCTTCCTAGGATTAGGTTAGGACCTTTTTGGGAGAAAAACCAAAAAGGTTTGAACTGATCACCATCCTCACCTACTCACAACAACAAATACAACGCCAAGTACCGTATATCATTATCACATGTGATATGGCATGGTAGTTCAGCTAAGTTATAATAAGAAAGAAGCATACACTTGACACATACTTGAACTACCACCTTTCCTTGTCTGTTATAAAAGCTCTAGTTTTGAGACACTTGCAACTTAACGTCCTCCTACGAAATTCCAGCAGTTAGCTAGCAAAAGCAAACACTTAAAAATTGAATAAGAGAGATATTGAATTTGAACCCATATGTCTTTATTTTTTTTATTTTTTTCTCAAAAAAAATAGCGTTCCCCATCTGAACTTTAATTTCGATTTAATTATAAGGCTTAAATGTCAAAATGGTCCTTATGTTTTACCATGTTGGCCAATTTAGTCTATGTGTTTTCAATTTAGCCAATTTAATCCCATATTTAGCACTGTTAGCCTATATGGTCTAATCCGTTAAGTTTACCATTAAATAAACATTATACACCTTTTTAAGTTAATTCAATTTTTTATTAATTTTAAAAAGCTTTATAGGTTTTTAAATGACAAAAAAAGGTGTATAATGTTTATTTAAAAACCTGTAAAGCTTTTTAAAATTAATAAAAAATTGAATTAACTTTAAAACATTAAAACATAACATTTGAAGGAAAAAAAAAAGTTATTTGCCTTCATCTCTTACTTAGTTTTTCCATAAAAAGAAATCATGGGTTTGGCACATGTCACCATTTCCGTGGTAGTCATTTTATACCATAAACACCAATGTGGTCTAGCTCAGTAGAAAATGGTCTTGACTTGCAGATCATAAGTCGCAGGTTCGAACCCCCATGACATCAGTTGTGTGTGGGTCTCTATGAGAAATCTCCTTCCCCTCTAATTTAGACTATCACTTATACTTAACAAAAACAGAAGAAAGGAATCTCTCTCTCTCATGTTAATTTGATGCTTCAAACCATATGGGTTTTGTTCACCCATCAAACACGTTGCACGTATGACCAAGAAGATTGAATTAAACTATCTTCTCAAATCCCATAGAATGCTAGTGTACATGCCCATAAGTACTTTAAGAATAGTTTTAACATAGTAACAAACAAGTAATACGGCGGGTTATGTGAGATAGGCTTGAGCTTCCAGTAGATTGCCCACAGCTAATCCTACTCCATAAATACCCACTTTCAGAATTCAGATGAAACTTACTTTATTTTATCAGAACAATATTGTACAATAAACTCTCTCACGTGTATCCAGGCAAGGAAACTTCAATATGACAGAAGAAGAGAAATTACTTTGCCATGTGGATGACACAACACAAACACTTCCCTTCTCTCATGAGATTGAAAGCTTTGTTGTTGACATCTTCAAATGGCAGGTTATGTGTTATGTACTCCTCGACTTGGATTTCATGCAGGTAGATTTTTTGGAATTCAAACAGGCTGTGCATTTTATTTTGTGGATTAAAAAAATGTAACAAGTAAATATTTTTTTCTTAAACTAGAAGAATAATCATGATCGGTCAATGGGAACATGTTAGCTGTTTAAAACAGCGATAAACTGTTAACATGAAATAAAAGAAAAGAATTTAGCATCATACTGGCTGCAAATTGGCATGCTTTCTTAGCATACACACCTTTAAAGCTGAAGAAAGAAATAGTTTAACACAGAAGAAATAACAGTGAGAAGGATTAGGAGGAACTTGTTCTAGATGGTTTATAAATTCAACCTAAGAATTTGATACTAAGCGAAATTCAGATTATAACCTACTACTTCAAACAAGATGATTTGATACGTTTGTACATTAGACATTTATCAAACTAAGACATGATAAATTGTTTGGGCATGCCCTATCGCATTCTTGTAATCAGTAGATTTTCCAGCTACATGAGGACACACTAAATTTTACAACAATGGGAGGGAAAAGGACACTTAATATTGGAAGGGAGATTGGACTTATTGAAGCTTCAATGAAGTTTTAGTTAGTATTACCTTTTCTGTGTGCATATCTACTAATGAAGGGAGATCAGATTTAGGTTTCCATCCTCCAAATAGAGATCCCTTCAATGTTCTTCCAGTAAGAAATATTCCATAATGAGCTGTTACCTCCGGCTTCACTTTTGGCACACCAAGTGTAACTGTCAACCCCCATCCCTTCAAAGAAACGCCAGATCCAAATGAGTGAAGTTCAATAAATAAGAACTCATCACATGCACAAAAATAAATATGAGATAGGCTTAGGGGAAAAAGGAAAACACTGAGATATGAGAAATTTATATCGCAACATGCAGGCATACAAGAAAGAAAGTTATAAATTTCTCATATCTCACCTATACATTCAGATGACTAATCAGCCCCTCCACCTGTCAGATTCTTAATAACCTGAAAGAAAGTTAGCTTATACGTAAATTTCAAACTAAATGACTTCAAGTTCATTCATCATGGTTCCTTACACATATCACTGTTGCATTATAAGATTCACTATATCACCAGTGAGATAGAAATTCCAATCACCTCATTCAATTTACCACCAAATCCCGCATCAGTTATGCATTTATCTGAGCTATATGTGTATGTATGCATTTATCATATGCATGTATTTACATAAATACAGTGAAAGAATAAATGGTCATGGTGTCATGTGATTTGATGGCAATATCATGATTTGAAACTCTACCTGCAGCTACTCCACAACTGAGAAGGCATACTTTCTCCAGAGGCACAACTGAGCTGATTTTGACAGCACATCCCGAGTGCACCACAGTATATTCACTGAAACTTGAAACTGCACAATAATGATAAATGGGCTCCCCATTTATGGAGAAGCGCGTCCTCTGATCACAGTGCATTACACCTCTCCTTTCCAGCCCCAGTACTACACATATGTTGCTTTTACCTGATGTGCATTGCCTGCATTTCCCACACACGCCAATGAAGACTGTTAGCACATGGTCCCCTTCAGTAAACTCAGTAATTCCCTGCCCAACACTCTCGACAATCCTGAAATAGCTATTGGGAACTTATATCACCTGAAGAAGTATAGCAAATTAGCAATAATAATGTAATATCACAGCGCTGTGGAGTAGTTGATCATCCTCACTCTACAAACCATTCAAAGCTTATTGATATTTTCTCTACGCCTTTTTGTATTTCTTACATAAGTGAAACTGTCCTTTACTTCAAACCTAAGGAAATAAGTTTTGGTGCTGTAGTGTATCACAAAAGCAACAGTTCAGTATAGCATGGTTATCTTCAACACACTCTGATTGTATCACTCCTACCTAGAACAATGCTTGGCTCTTCACCAGTGTGGATGAAGGTAATCACCAATTTAAAAGCATGAATTGTTGAAAATGGTGGGGAGTACCATATTAAATTGTTGTTAACTATAATCATTTAATGTTGCAAAGATAATAGGAGAAAATGGTGAGTGTGACACCTCAGTAGGAAGGAAAAAGTATTCTCATGAATAGCCTGCAAAATAACAGGGGGAAATGGAGTAGGATAAAATACCAGTATTCTCATGAATAAATTCAGCACCCTTTTTCCTAAGTTCTTATCAGGGAAATATAACTGCATTGAAAGAACAGCACGCGGTGTGGATGAAATAGGAGTATTCTCCTGCTTCATGTGATGATGTGAGGGAGAAGGTAGAAGATGCTCTTTAAGGAGAATCCATGTTCAGTAACCATCAAGGGGTATCCATAAATAATCCTATGTTTGGTATCAAGTATCAACATGCATAGATAACTTTTTTCAGTAAGATGAATAGTCAGTTGATACTTAGCTCTTGATATATCTGAATTTTGAAAAATTTAAACAGGATATTAATTCATGGATAAGTTCATTACTTTTAACCAAGGTTTACTTCTTCTCAGCTACTTTAATGACTAATCTTGAACGGTTGTTTTACCAGAAAATTAATCCATCCGGAAAGAAGAAAGCATATCTGGCAGTGGCACAAACAAAAATTTTAATTTTTCTTGGTCAGACAGAAACCATGAGTAATAGTTAAAACGAATTTTCCCAGCCAGATAATGATTATTTTCCTAGATGTTCAATAAGTAGGAAACAAGAAAAAAGGAATTGAAGGAAAAGTAATATTGTTTTATCTCTATTTGTGTTGAAAAGAAGAAGAAAAGGAAGGGGGAAAAGAGGACAAAATAAGAAGAGGAGCGTACCTGAGACTCCCAGGCAGTAACGTCGCTGTGAAAGAGAGAGGTACAGACGACTTTGATCCTTATCTCCATTGCCTGTGGTGGATTCACATTCACTTCCTCTATCACCAAAGGCTTTCCAGCTCCCCATGCCACCGCAGCTTTTACAATTTCTTTTTAAAAAACAAAATAATACATGATTAATAACTATAATTAGAAGCAAATTCCATATTCATACTGTGACTGTGAAGATTGCAGCAAGCATGCATTGTAGAAATAACGTACATACCTTCGCAGGTGATGACATCGGGTTGTTTTACGCAAGGCAATGACATTTGCATTTGTTGCGCAAAGCTTGTCTTTCCTGAATTAATATTCCGAAGACAAGACAGACAGACAGACAGCGAACAATCAACAAAGAAGAACCAGACGAGGGAGACGACGAGGTTGGCTGGAGTGAGCGAGCAAAGCAATTGTCTTTAGACTCTCCTCTTTACAAGTCAACAAATAATCTGTAGCTGTAGTCTGTACAAAAGCGGGGGTTGGTGGGTAAAGATTTTCTTCACCTAACCGTTGCATAGGGATAGGTTTTCTTCCCCATATGAATCAGACCCACCTTGGCACCCAGACCCTAAACCCTAAAGAACCAGACCGACCCTGGCACCCAGATCCGCCCAGCGCCGCCTAGACCCGCCTAGACCCGCCTAGCGCCGCCCAGACCAGCCTAGCCTCGCCTAGACCCGCCTAGACCCGCCTAGCGCCGCCTAGCCCCGCCTAGCCCTGCCCAGACCCGCCTAGCCCTGCCCAGACCAGCTTAGCCCTGCCCAGACCCGCCTAGCCCTGCCCAGACCCGCCTATCGCCGCCTAGACCCGCCTACAGCCGCCTAGACCCGCTTAGAGCGGCCTAGACCCTCCCAGCACCGCCTAGACCTGCCTACAGCCTCCCAGACCCTCCCAACACCGCCTAGACCAGCCTTGCAGTACATAAGTTTGAAAAATCGCTAGGCAGTAGGCTTAAAGAACAAAAGAAAAGAACCAGACCCGCCTAGCGCCGCCCAGACCCGCCTAGCGCCGCCCAGACCCGCCTAGCGCCTCCCAGACCTGCCCATGCCGCCTAGGCCGATTTTTCGTAATGCAGAGTATGGATTGGAAGGAAAGGTTTCAACAAGAGGGGATATTTGCTTCCAAGGTTGGTAAAGTATGTAGATTCTGTTGCCCTCAGTGTAGGACACTAAGCATATCTATAGGGTTTTTTCTTCTTCTTCTATATATGTAGGAAACGAAAAAATTGTAGAAACAGGGAAACAAGAACAGTAGACATTTGTGAGAACCAACCAACCCTAGTCTGCAATCTGCATTAAGTCCAAACAGGGTTAAGCCTGTCCGAAAAAATTCGAGTTTCATTGACATTTTGTTTGATGATTTTTGCTCCCTTATATATCTATGGTTAATCGTGGTTTAATATATATATATATATATATATATATTTTTGTATTATCCTGCACTAATAACCTTTAGGACTGGTATAGGGTTGTTCCTAATAGTCCTTCTGAACGCATGATGAACCTTCCAACCACTAGAAAACTGGCTTTGAAGAATAAGGTTGTTTTTGGTACTGGTGATTACTGGTGTGCTCCAACTGTAATGGCAAATATGGCATTTGTGAGAGCAATTTCACAAACTGGGATGTCCTTGTTTACCATTGAGCTCAGACCTCGGGCTTTGACTGGTGATTAGTTCTATGTTGTCCTCAGATTAAGAAGTGAAGCATGCTCCCATGGATGATGATATCCACGTTAACAATTGAAGTGATTGAATCTGTATCTACATTCATTAATAGCAACCTTTACACTTATAGAGAAACAAGTAAACATATTCATTATCCATTCTAACTGTTACATCAAATGTGTTGAAAATGATTATAGGAATATCCTCTAGAGTTTTGTGAGAGCAATGGTTGGTTGCAAGGGTATGCAACTTTTGATGAATTGTTTCCTTCAGTCTGCAAAGTGGCTGAATTTAATTTCACATATAATTGTGGCTGCTAGTAGTAAACAGATTCTTGAAGAAATGAAAGGAAAATGCCATATATTATTTTCAAATCCTTCGGATTATTTCCTAGGCCAGTTTAGCTTGAAGTGATTTTCTTAATAGATGCCCTTTACATGCATATTAATTTTGTTTTGTTTTGTTTTTTTTCTGCAGTGGCAGTTAATTTCGTACGATTTGGAATTAATGAAAGTTCAAGAAATCGGAGTCCTGCAAATGATACAACGAATAACCCAAGTTTCATATGGGAATTGGCTATGGTTTATGAAATGACTGAGTGGCCACTTCTTGCTATATTGGGGTTTGATCTATGATGAGCTATTCCAGAGAGAACGTAAAAAGAAAATTCATTATTTCCTCTGTAGGTCATTGAGGGATTTGAAGATCTGCTCCCAGCTGAGACTTGAACTGATCAGAACGCCTGGTGGTTTGTGACGCCCTTATGTTCCAGTCATTTGGGTACATCTATGAGACTCTGTGTTCTCTGATTTTTCTAGTTATAAAACTCAAATTATTGACGGACATGCCACTGTCATTTAAACCCTATAATAATGTAGGTTTGTAAAACAGTTTTTATGTGTGTTTTTTAGCCACGCAGTGTTGTGATTGATGAAACACAAAGTGATGATGCGAAATAGCTCGAAATTACATGAGATGCTCAAAGAGAAGGAGTCTTTGATAATAGAAAGAGCATAGCTCTGTTTGACATTCCAATTGAAATTCTTAATAATTGATCCCCTTCACAATAGCCTACAGGCTCTTATTTAAGCTAAAACAGAAGCAAATGAAAGGACTCAAATATTAACTAAGATACATCTATCATGCATCTAAATTTATTCTCCTGCACCACCCAAGACTTCTTGACTTCCCAATTAACCAAGATACATGTATCATGCATTTAAATTTATTCTCCTGCACCACCCAAGACTTTTTGACTTCCCAATTACACCAATAATAGATCAGTCATTAAACAACTCCCTTAGTGCACTGCATCATACTCCCCCTGTGAGAAGAAACTCGCCCTCGAGTTTGAATTGAATTCGCCAAGATATTCAGACAAGTCTTGCACATTAGGATGGGTACGGATATGGGTGGTTGCGGTTCGGTAATCGCGAATTTTTGCTCAAACCGCAAACCGACCGACTATTTGCGGTATGGTGATTTTTGAAACCGCAAAAAGCGGTCGGTTACAGTGAATTAGCGGTTTAAATCTGCAAGTTCTTTTTGTGTTATAAAAATCCAATCTTCCACATTTTAGGCCTAATTTTGATGCTTCTTTTGAAGCCTTTTAAGTTCAAGCATACTTTAACACAAAAATATAAATTCACAACCTAAATAAATAAATTCACAACCTCAACTTCTCAAGCATATATAAATTCACAACTTCCTCAACTTCTTAAGCATTCACAACCTAAAGAAAATTAAAGTTACAATTTCAAGCATTCCAATTAAAGTTAAACTTCTCAAGCATTCACAAGCTCAACTTCTCAAGCATTCCAATTCCAAATCCTTTAAAGTTACAAACCAAAAGGAAAATGCAATGCGAAATGAATTAAAGTTACAACCCAAAGGAAAAATCCAATTCAAAGTTAATTAAAGTTACAAACTAAAAGGAAAATGTAATGCACCAATGTTACAAACTCAAGTGTTGGTGGTGGTGAGTGGATTTGAAGGACCCTGTTGTGTTGTTTGAGCACCAATGCTATCTACAAAATGCAATTTAAAAAAAAAAAAATATATATATATATATATATAGTCTCGATTTGCGGTAACCGCAAGTTTTGAAAATCAAATACCGTAATCGCAACCGCATAAATGCGGTTCGGTTTCCTACGATTGTGGTAAATTGTCGGTTGGTTTTCGCGGTTTTTAAGTCTAAAATGCCACCCCTAGGTACGGATACTCGAAGGCAACTCGATTTTGTAAGCTTTGTCATTGATCTTCTCCAAAATTCGACCCACACACAACCTCAAATGGAGTCTTTCATGTGGAACAATTTACACTCGAGTTGTAGGCAAATTCTGCTTGAGGAAGTATTGAATCCCATTGTTTTGGCTTCTTCGCAGACAAACTCCTAAGTAAATTGCCCAATGTTCTATTCACAACCTCAGTTTGCCCATCCGTTTGAGGGTGGTAGGCACTACTATAAAGCAAATTAGTACCAATTCTCTTCCACAAATGCCTCCAAAAATGAGAGCTCCCAAAAATGGCTATATAGGAAGCATCCATTGTTTTCTTGCATGGAATGACAGGACCCGCCCAATTTCTCGGAACCCGAGACGAACCTCGGAGACTCCGCATCACCCCACGCTGGTTCACTCCTTAAATCTATGTCCTCTTTTACGAGAGAGGATTAAGGGCACGAGACTTCACGAAATTTGCAGAATCTCCCTGTAAATTGAACATTTCCCAAAATTTCCACATGCATAAAACACATTTTATAACCCAACCGGCAGCACGCACAATATAATCTCATGCAATTTACACAAATGGCCTCCGGCTTTCAAATGATTCTAGCAGAACTGCCCACAAAGTTTTTAAAATAACTTAATGCATTAAACATGCATATAACAAATTCAAAATCTATTCATGCCTACCTTCACTCACTCAGTCCACAGGACAAGCCTCAATTCAACCAAGTTTCAGGACCAACAACGAAGTCCGAACCAATCTCAATAAGACCACCTAAGTGGGGTTTAATCTGTGGCTGCACCTAGTAACTTCAGGCTGCCTACGTACCCTACTAAGGGATCAAGCCACACGTAGCTCTTTCGTATCATTCCTGGCTCCTAATATCAATTAAGCCATTACCGCCATATAATTTCATACATTCTAGGATTTATCCATCACAACTCACCAATCACAATCTCACAATATCACCCCTCATACGTCGGGACGCACCCGCCACGTATGAGGTCAACACGCCGGCTAATCCAAAGATGCGTGCGACCTCAACACTGGGCCTGCCTACATTCTCACCAGCCCGCACACAATCATATCTCCTCATACGTGGACGCGCCCGCCACGTATGGAGTGTGTCAACACGACGGCTAATCCAAAGACGCGCGGCGACCTCAACACCGGGCCGACTACATTCTCACCACTCACACAATCATATCTCCTCATACGCCGGACGCCCGCCACGTATGGGGTAACACTCTGTTGGCTAATTCAAAGATGCGTGTGACCTCAACAGCTAAATTCTCACCAGCCCGCACACAATCATATCTCCCGTCATACGTCGACGCGCCCGCCACGATGGAGTCTGCCAACACGCCGCTAATCCAAAGACGCTGCAACCTCAACTCTTGGGCCGCTACATTCTCACCACCATCATATTCACTTGGGTGCAGCTACATTCTCACCACCATCATATTCACTTGGGCTGGCTACATTCTCACCAGCCACACGGGTTTAAAGGCCTCAACATAATCACAATATTGGGGGAGGGGGGTGTACATGGGGTAGTGCGTATAGCACTGTAAACTAACATTCTATACTCTTTAATACCTTCGTATACATACATAATTACATTAATCACATAAAATCCTTTATTTTGTAAAACTCAACCCTGGTATAGCATATGATAATTCCGCAATTTAAATCATATAATATCCTAAAGTCGCATATAAACCATTTAACTCAACAACGCTCAAGACCTGTCACTAAGGTCATTCTAACCCTCAAATAAAGATAAGACTATCTCGGAAGTCTCACGGTCAACCTATGGTCAAACGGGCTTGCGGGGCCCACAACCTCCAAATTTCGATTCGAAAGTTCCTATAGGTTCTACAGGCTCTAGGACACATGTCCTGCAAGTTTGGTCCATATCGGACGGTCGGATCGCTCACGATCACAAGATCGGACGGTCACTAAACCTTACCCCTAGGGTTGGCATTTTCGAAGTATCCGGGACTCCATTTTACGATCCGTCAAATCCTACACGATCCTGGTAATACCTAGATCAACATATTATAGCTTCAGGACCATCCAACGGTCCAAACCCAGCGCACCCAGAAAATACGCGATATGCGATATCCGTCCGGGACTCTAACGGTACCCAAAATAAAATCCGAGCACACCTACGCGCTCGTGACATTGAGAGGATCACAGTGGGACAAAAATGCCCTCAACTATAGTGCCCACGCCGCCACACGCGCCGGCAGGTGTCCAAAGCGACATCGCATCGCCGGAAAACTTCCAAATCAAGAGCCCAACTCCTCCCCTAGGTAACACACCTAATTTGGAGTCACTTTTGTTCTTGGGCATACCCCAAAACCGAAAGTGGCCGGAATCTCCTCGAAATCCGCCGAAACCCAATTCGTAAATCGAGTTGCCTACGCTACAAATTGATCAATTCCTACCCAACAGGCAGCTAGAGCTCGGAAAATAGGTGAGAAACCATACCTCACTTGCAGGAATCGGTGGCGAACGACGGAGAACGGCCGCGGTTTCGGCGAAACCGTGCTGTTTTCTTCGATTTTCCGGCGAAATCCCGGTGGCGGCGAGACTGGCTGGGGTAGGAAGAGGACGGCGGTCATTTTGGTACCGTCAAGTTTGGTGGCGGGACGAGCACGGCCGCCAAAAGCGTGGCGACCATCGTGGCTGTCGCGAAAACCAGAGGAGAGAGGAGAGACGCGGGGAGAGAGAGAGAGAGAGACGGGGGCAATTCCGTCTTTTAACCAAAAAAATATTTCAAAATATTTACGATTATGCCACTGAGCTTCATTTGATCGTATCTCTCTCGTTACAACTCCGATTCAAGCCCACTACGCGTCTACGGACTCATCTCGCCGCGCTCTACGTAATGGTACAACCGGAATTTCCAAATTCCTTCCGGATAAGAAAATGACTAAAATACCCCTATCCCACGGGTAAATTCTCAATTTCACTTAAATAAATTAAAACATGGGATAAATTTGGGGTCGGGGTGTTACATGGAATGAAATGAGCCATTTTAGAGAAACGATCAACAACCACAAAAATAGAATCATTACCTTGCTAGGTTCTTGGCAAACCAACTACAAAGTCCATGCTTATATCATGCCAAGGGGCTGTCGGAACGAGTAATGACATGTATTTTCACATCCTAGGATCGGCTCCGCTGTAGTACGATAGGACCCCCTTTCTGCGCTCACAATTTTATTTTTGGGAACTCACGAGCAACTTCTCAGTGAGTCACTCATCATCGGATTGCTCTATCTCCAACTCGCTTAACTTTGGAGTTCCCATGACTCTAAAGCCAGTGAGCTCCCAAAAGGCCTCGTGCTAGATGGAGGCGGGCATGTACATATAAGGCACATCATCTCCTCTTCGTTGGTCGATATGGGATGTTACAATCCACTCCCCTTAGGGGCCCGACGTCCTCGTCGACACACTTGCACCACACGGCAAATAGGCTCTGATATCATTCTGTCACATCCCGGATCGGCTCCGCCATAGAAAGATATTGTATGCTTTGGGCCCCCTGCCCTCACGGTTTTATTTTTGGAAACTCGCGAACAACTTCGCAGCGGGCCACCCATTCTGGGATTGCTCTAGCTCAAACTCGTTTAACTTCGGAGTTCCCATAACTCCAAAGCCAGTGAGCTCCCAAAAGGTCTCGTGCTAGATGGAGGTGGGCATGTACATATAAGGCACATCACCCCTTCTCCGTTGATCAATGTGGGATGTTACATGTATAACCCAGTATTCTGTTTCTTCTATTTGCTGGTTTGGCATATACAACACCTCTTCACATATTGGATGACATTTCGATATATTGCAGGCCAAAAATACTTGTCCTTCACAAGGGAAATGGTCTTATCTTTCCCAAAATGTCCACATAAACCGCCAGAATGCAACTATTTAGTAATATACTCTTGCAAGGAGCATCTTGGAATACACAAGCAATTGCCTTTAAAAAGAAAATCATTCTGTCAAATGTAATCTTCATGGGGACCTCTTTGCATAGGCTCCAAATTTCACCAAAATCTTCATCTTGGACGTACAGGCTCTTGATGTAGTCAAATCCTTCAAGTTGGATTTGCATAGTATTGGGAAGTGTCACCAGTCTGCTAAGAGCGTCTGCCACTTGATTGCACCTTCCACTTTTATGCTTTAGCACAAATGTGTATTCTTGCAGAAAAGCAATCCACTTCACATGTCTGCGATTTAACCCCTCTTGGTTATTGATATGCTTAAGAGCTTCATGGTCTGTATTCAATATGAACTCCCTTTGAATCAAGTAAGACCGCCAAAATCGAAGTGCTTGCACAATGGAATAAAATTCCAGATCATAGGTGGAATACTCTTTCTTTGCTGTATTCAATTTTTCACTAAAGAAAGCCACTGGATGTCCCTCTTGGCTGAGGACTCCCCCAATGCTCACATAATACAACCCCTGCAGGAATAAAATTTGATAATGAGAAGATCCAAGCTATCCAAAATTGGCCAATACCCAAAAGCTTGCAGGAAGTCAGAAGTTTCCATGGATTTGCTTTATTTTATCGGCAATTCATATGAAATTTTATTTCCGCTCCCTTAACTGGTTGTATGAAGAAATGAGGGTTCGTTTGGATGCTAGAAGCTGAAAAAAGTTTCCATATTGTCAAAGAGAAGCTGTCCAGTGCCCCTGTACTAGTTATACCAGAATTTGAGAAAATATTTGAAGCCAAAAAAACTAGGCTATTCCTCACAAAAGAACACTTTTTGAGGTTTACATAAAGCTTTGCAGTTCTTAAAGTTGTTAGAACAACTCTCAAATGTGCAATATGTTCATCTTTGTCCTTACTATATATAAGAATGTCATTGAATTAAACGACAACAAATTTACCAATATAAGGACGAAAGACTTGATTCATTAACCTTATGAATCTGCTGGGGGCATTTGAAAGTCCAAACGGCATAACAAGCCATTTATAAAGTCCTTCGCGGGTCTTGAATGCGGTCTTCCATTCATCACCAGGTTTGATGCGAATTTGGTGATATCCACTTCGAAGATCAATCTTGGAAAATACTTTTGCACCAGCGAGCATATCAAACATGTCGTCGATCCTTGGAATTGGAAATCGGTATTTGATAGTAATCCGATTAATTGCACAACTATCGACGCACATAAGCCAAGTTCCATCCTTCTTTGGTGTGAGTAAAGCTGGGACTGCGCATGGACTCATACTTTCTTTGATATAACCTTTGCTTAAGAGCTCTAGAACCTTCCTTTTCAATTCTTCATGCTTCTTAGGGCTCATGCGATAATGAGCTTTATTAGGAAGACTTGCTCCCAGAAATAAGTCAATCTGGTGTTGGATATCTCTAAGAGGGGGAAGCCCACTTGGAAGATCATCAGGTAAAACATCACTGAATTCTTACAATAGAGCATGTACCACACCTGGTGCCTCGGAGTCCTGCACATTTTCTTTAGAGACTAGCGTGTAAACAATGCCACTCTCTTCACTTTCCTTCACAAATTTAGACGAAGTGAGAAAGTTATTACCCTCCCCTTGAGAAGAGGCACGAGTCAATTCTTCTTTGCAAGGCAAAAGAACAATTTCCACTTTTCCCATCTCAACACCTCCTCCTTACTCATGCAGCTGCTGTGAAATTGTACAAGACTAGATATCAGGTCGTGCTAACTTGTTTCTCTCTTTCTTTCTTTTTCTTTTTTTTAAAGAATATTGGGTATTCGTTGAGAATTCTATACGAGCCACTGCTATTAATTTGTGTAGTTAATGAAACAAAGGTTCTACCCCTTTTATATATAAATAAACCAAAATTCTCCTTGTGGGGTTTTCTCAAAATGACGTGATAGGTATAACACTTGTGGCCAACTGGTTTGTGCCTCTCTCGGAGTCAAAACAAAATAAATACGCTGCATTATGAGCCTTGACCCTTATGTTTGAATGGCAGGTATATTGTTAATAAATAAATTTGATATCCACCGAATTTAATGTTTTATTTATGAATAATGTAACTTACTTACTAGTTGGGCATTATGCACTAATTTGAGGAGGAGTGTTGACGTGAACCTTTCTAATTAATCAATGAGATTTATATATCTCTTTATAAAGAAGAATACAACTTAACTTAAATATTCAAACCATATTCATATTTTAGCAAAAAATACATCTTTAATTGGCTCCCTCTTTTTCTTTTTTCCGTGGACTATTATGTTTTTTATTTAATTTTAATTTAACAAAAAAAGAAATTTGTAATATGAATGTTTTACCTCATACTCGAGGTCCTCTTTCAATTCTCCTGAGCCAACATATTCTACTTCCTAGTTAATTACTTGGAAACACTATCTAATGACTGTCGATGAACAACCACTATTTAAAGATCGTCAACTACTCTAGTGTCATTCACTAAAGAAGAGACCGATCAACCTCGTCCGGTTTCTAGGAGTGAAAAAAGCAAGTTAATTACAGCATATGAAAGTACAACTCATATATGATTTGTACAAAAAAAAAAAAAAAAAGAAGATGAATATTTTCAAATGATATATGATCAGCACCAAGAGATATTTATAATATTAATTTATTATAGAGAATATGAACATATTAGTGGAGGGGTTTGAATTTCGACTTTTCATTGATCGGGCAAGGTTCAGATCAGATCGGTTTCACTTTAAAATTGCGGCCGAACTTATTATAATATAACGATTTTAGTTCGGTATGGTTTTGAAAAGAAAAAAAGGGCTTAATATTGGGTATTATGCTCAAGAAGATAAAATTTCATGAAAAAATCAACTAATATATAATTGATTTCCCAAAATATGAGAATCTACCATTCACACCAAATCTGTAGTAGTTATAAAATAATGATATACAAGCACATGCAACATTGGCAATCATCTGTGCGCGAATTCGTTGACAATAACTCTGACTGACCTATTAAATAATTTCTATACAATTTTATCATTCAAGGATATATCCAGCAAAATGTTTCCTTTTTTTCTTATGACTCTGATATGGGCATCTGCAACTCCTCTTCTAGAAATAAAAAGTCAAACTGAAAAACAAAAGGGAATGGATTATTACACCGAAATATCTCTCTTGAATTTCCTGCAAAATTAAATTGAATTGAGGTTCAGACTTGAGATTAAAAAAAACATATATAAAGAAATGAAATATAAAAAAAAACAAGAAAAAGAGAAGACATTTAAGAACTGAAAGACCAAGTCTAGTTTAAAGACATGACTCTGCTCCAAGCCACTCAACAAAATCTAGGTTTTCTCAGCATTTGTCCAACGCTCCAGCTATGGGAATCAAAATTGCACAGTAATTAGTGAGTTTTATCATAGCAACCGGCCAAGTGCCAACACAGATTTTTTTCTTTTTTTGGGTTTGAAATATGGAATTTCATAAAAACAGGCAAACAGCCAAGAGAAGTACATAGCCTATAAAGCAGCTAGGCACAACGAACAACAAGAAATAAAAACAGCACAGCTACATGGAAGGAGGACTAATATAAAAGACGTAGTCATAAGACAAACGGATACGTCGAGAAGCCCACACAACCGCAATCATTAAGCACTCCTTGGGGGGCATGGTAAACCATCCTTGTTTAGGATTTGCATTAGAGAGGATGGGGGTCGGTTGACCCATACTTTCGGGCTCATCCTCGAATTGGCAAGCATTGCCAAATGATCTGCCGCTTGGTTGGTGGTCCTAGGAATCCAAAAGCAGTTCAAAACATCCCGAACATCACTTAGGATATGATAGATTTCCCACCTTCCATCGGATAAGGGGCCCTTCAAAGGAGAGATTATTTCCTTACAATCAGATTCAAATGTTACTTGACGATAACCCATCTCAGCAGCGAGCTTACAACCTTCAAGACAAGCCTGTGCCTCAGCCTCTATAGCAGAGTTCGCCACTGATGGGATGGATGTACCCTTGATAAAATCTCCATGGGTGTTCCTAATTAGGATACCAATGCCAAACCCTCTTTGAGTTTGAATTCCATGATGCATCCACGTTAACTTTGACAAAGGGAGAGGCAGAACGGTTCCAAGATGTTGCTGGTTGTCATTAGAGAGGGTAAGAGGCTTAGTTTGATGTATGCCATGACCAAGGGAACCAAGGAATTCATTGATGGCAATAAAGGCAGTGTGGATAGTTCTAGCTGGTGAAGGGGAGATGTGTTCCAGCACTGCTTTGCACCTATCCTTCCAAATTTGCCAGCAGAAGTACGTGATAACAATTAGGCATCTTGATCGCTCCTGTGGGCTCTTTCCTTTCTCAATAACATTCCTTAACCATTGGCCGAAAGATGTCACCGTCTGATGATTTATACGCAGGTTGAGGGAGCATCCGAACCATACAGGCTCCACCCAAGGACAAAGGAAGAAGATGTGTTCAGCCGTTTCCGGTTGATCATTACAGAGCGGACACATGGGTGATCTAGCGATTTTCTTTTTGTGCTAGTTTGTCGATGTAGCAAGGCAATTTCTGAGAGCTCGCCACAGGAAGTTTCGAAATTTTGGGGGGACATCCGCTTTCCAAACCTGCTTTCAAAGCCTTGGATCAATCGCCATTGAAGAGGATAGGCGCAGATTCCTTCATCTACATTCAGTATTATGAAGCCAGTGGTAACCAGAGCTCACAGAGTAAGATCCATTCCTTTCCATAGGCCAAATCAGTCGATCTGGCAGTCTGCTGCTACCAAACTTGATCCTTGTAATTGCACGAGCATCACTATCAGAAATGGCGTGCCTAATTGGGTCCAAGTTCTATTCATCGAGCTCCCTGTTAATAATAGCTTCAACTCGTAAGTTCCGATCAAGAGTTTCAGTAGAATGTAGGCGAGGACAAACATTTGGAGAGTTTGGCAGCCATCGGTCAACCCACAATCTAATGTGTGCCCCGTTCATAACTTGCCAATGAGCACCAAGAAGTAGGATATCCCTGCCCTCAAGCAAGCTTGCCCAAGCCACAAAATACGACTACTCTTCTTAGCTTCCAAGAAATTGACATTGGGGAAATATCTACCTTTAAGAACTTTAACCCACAGAGATTGAGGCTCCATCAAAATTCTCCAGCATTGCTTTGCGAGAAGAGCTAAGTTGAACTTGTGGAGGTTGCGAAAGCCCATTCCCCTCTCTTGCTTAGGTTGTCCAAGGGTGTGCCAGTTAATCCAATGGAGCTTTCGATTATCTCCATTTTGCCCCTACCAGAAGACAGCCAAAATAGAATCAATTTCTTTACAAATGGTGGTAGGGAATTTGAAGATATTTGTGGGATAAGCTAGTATAGCAAGAGCCATTGATTTAATTAAGATTTCATTGCCAACTTGTGAAAGGCAATGTTGATTCCAGCCATGCACCTTCTGAAGAATTCGATCTTTCACATACACCAGCGCTTCCTTCTTTGCTCTACCCCAAGAAGTGGGAAAACCAGTATTTCCCTGCATCAAGTAACATCCTGGCATGCCTAGGATTGCACACAATGAAGCACGGACAGAGGCAGGGGTGTTGGAGCTTAAAACCACATTGGACTTGGTCAAGCTCACTTGTTGTCCAGACGCAGCGCAATATGCTTGAAGGAGACGAGAGATATTCTGACAATTTTGGGTGGTGGCCTTCAGGAATATGAGAGTATCATCTGCAAATAATAGGTGGGATAGGGTAGGACTTCCAGAATTCAGCTTAATACCTTGTAACAAATCTTTCTCACAAGCTTTTTTTATTAGCAGGGACAAAACTTCACTAATAAAAAGAAATAAGTAAGGGGAGATTGGGTCACCCTGTCGAATACCCCGGGATGAGGAGAAGGCACCACCAGGTTGGCCATTGATCACCACAGTGAAGTTTACCGTTGTTACACAGCACATGACTAAATGAATCCAACCTACATTAAGCCCCATTTTTTGCATAACCTTCTCAAGAAAATCCCATTCCACGCGGTCATAAGCCTTATTCATATCAAGTTTCACTCCCTTCTTTGATTTCTTGAGTTTTAGAGCATGAAAACTTCATGGGCTACCAGGATGTTATCCTGGATCTGTCGATTAGGAACAAATGCATTTTGAGTTGGGGAGATAATGCTAGGTAGGTGAGGCTTAAGACGGTTGGCCAGAATTTTGGAGAGGATCTTGTAGGAGAAGTTGCACAGGCTAATTGGCCTAAATTGGGAAACGGCTTCAGGATTAGGAATCTTTGGAATAAGGACTATTCATGTGGAGTTCAAAGGCTTTGGGATGGCTTGGCCGGTGAAAAAATTAGCAGTGAAGCCCTGAATATCATTGTGAATAATTCCCTAGTATTTGTGATAGAAAGTCCCATGAAAGCCATCAGGCCCTGAAGCTTTCGTGGCCCCCATTTGAAAAGCAGCATCTTTAATCTCCTCGAGTGTAATTGGCCCTGGTCAAATCTCTGTTTAT